>NW_026940497.1:0-122276 GCF_032062105.1 Saccostrea cuccullata
ATCATTTGACCTGCCAGGATATATATCTTTCCTTGGAGCATTGTGCTTTATTTCTTAATGTTCAAACAAACAGAAAAACGGAATAGGTAGGGCGCTGGGGGAGCATTTTCAGAGAGAAAATTCAGATGTAGATGTGAATAAATGAAAAAAAAAGATCATTGGACTTGTCACGAGTTACATCTTTTCTTGGAGTTTTATCTAATTTATTAATTTTTAAAAGAATTGCTTCAAAAAAATAAAACACATTATTTTGAACTAAAACATTTTTTAAAAATCCTGAAACGGTGTGTATCATGACATGTCTAATAATCTTATGTACATATTTACATACAGATTTTTATCCATAAATAAATGTAATCCAATTAGGTACCTACCCTTGCTTAGATTAATGTTCCCTTACATGCAACAATACTACAATCGCGCATGTACAAAAGTTTTCATCTCCAGCCCGAGCACATACATGTACTTGGTTTGGGAGTGCTTGTTTACATGATAGAAAATGTCTGGGGACAAGGTAGCCCCCAACCCCTTCTCTTAATTTTTGCTGTTGGGCTGATCCTGCAGGTACATGAACATTTAATTTTTTTAGTGTACACACTGTACGCTTATATGATTTATTTCAATTGCAGACTTTCATTCCAAACTTGTCTCAGTATGTATTATATAATTAAAATTGGCGTGAAGAATAACAAATCATTTTAGTTTTCGATCTCAATATATTCTTTTGCATATAATTATCTGAATTTACATAGTGAATCTTTTTTATCTATCTATTTTTCAGGATATTTCTGAAGAAACTAGAACTACTTAGTGTGGATACAATTTTCGAGAATGGAAAACTGAAGATCATCATCCGTTGTAGAAGAACCTGAATTTTACCCAGAACCAGAGGAGCTAGACTGTTTAACTCGGTTAGAATATTATATGGAATTGAGTGAGTGATACCCCGGCAGCCCATGTATAGTATCGAGAATATTCAATGAATTAGTCTTTTACAGGTCAAAACTGGAAAATTTCTTCATTTGGTTATAAAACTCTGAATATTTATGAAAGTAAACTTTACAACTAGATTTATCAGACTGAGTGTAATACATGTACATGTATATATATGTACATGTACATCCCCAAATAACATTTTCAGTCTTTTTGCATCAAATACTTTCATGGATTTGATTCTTTTATTATGAAAAAAATAGATGCAAAGGACGACCTAGCCCTTTTTAAAAATTTTACTGATGAAAAATATTTCATTTTATTAATCGATAATGTATTTTACTAGTATTTTATATTTTATTACATTGAAATCGGACTTTCAACTAAATGTTCGTGCTAGTTTGTTTTGATAATTCTATTTTTTTTTAACTAAAATTGAAATGTGTCTATGTGTAAATAAATGTGTTGTTTAATGTTATAATTGTTTATTAAGTCTGAACCCCCAAATCAACATTAAATCATTTATCAATTTAAAAAAAACCTTTATGTACAACATGTTCATTATCAACCAAACTGTGTGTTTTGTACGGTTTTATGTTTGTTTCAAATAAAATGTTGAAAATTTATAAATTTGGTAAAATAAACATGTTGAAGTGTATAAACATGTTTAAATGATTATTATCTGTTGCATCGAATAAACATGTTTAAGTGTTTAGATGTTTATGTTGAACATGTTTATTAATTAAACATAAAATGTTTACATATTAAACATTCACGGTGTTTATTTAGTAAACTCTATGTATTAATTCAGTGTTTAATATTTAAACATTTTGTGTTTTTGAAGTGTTAAATATTTAAACAGAATGAAAAAGAAGTATTTAAATATTAAACCTCGTGTGTTTAGAATTTAAACTTTCTAACGTGTTTATTTCTTAAACACTTCACGAGGTGTTTAAATCTTAAACGTGTTGAAGTGTTTATTATCTGTTGCAATTTGGTGTTTATTTCTTAAACACTTATTTTTTACAGTGTACTTTTTATTAATTATGTTGGAGGGTGGTATTGTTATCTAGTTGTTATATGTTATGCGTATTTAATGGATTTTATTCCATCCAGTCGAATTAAAAGTGATTTGGTATCTAAATATACTATCTTAAAAGAATTTGATTCATGGGCAATGAAATTAAAAGAAAAAAACAAATAGAAATACGGAATAGGTAGGGAGCTCATTTTCAGAGTGAAAACTTTGATGAACATGTGAATAAATGAATGTAATCAGTGGGCTTTGATTTACCTCTGTCATTGGAGTATTACTTTCATTTGTAAATGTTTTAATATGATTTGTTGAGGAATAATATGAGAAAGAATGATGAATACATTTTTGTTATTGTGTTCTACGCGTTTTATGTATTCCATTCGTTATTTTAAATTAAATCAACTGGTGTCTAGAGATATTATTTGAAGAGGATTTGATATGGGTAATAATATTCAAACAAAGAGAGAAATACGGAATAAGTAAGGAGGTAGGAGATCATTTTCTGAGAGAAAACTTAGATATAACTCCACGGAATAACTAAGGAGTTGGGAGATCATTCTCCCAAAGAGTAAACTAAGATGTAACACCATGTATAAAATCATTTGACCTGCCAGGATATATATCTTTCCTTGGAGCATTGTGCTTTATTTCTTAATGTTCAAACAAACAGAAAAACGGAATAGGTAGGGCGCTGGGGGATCATTTTCTGACAGAAAACTGAGATGATCTTTGTGAATAAATGAAAAAGATTCTGAAAATTAAAAATGTACTTCATGACAAATCTGATAATCTTACATATGTTCATACACATTAAACTTTTTTCAGGGTAAAAGATGTCCCACCCACTTCGTATTCTGTTTGTTTGAATTTCATTTTCCATGCATCATTTTTTTTTTCGTTTCTTGATTTTAAAATAATATGTTCATAAATAAAATTAGAGGGAGATTCTTGTTGAAAAGAATTTGATTTGTGGACAATGAAATTAAAAGAAAATAAAAACAGAAATCTGCAAGAGGAGAAAGATTTTGAGAATAGTTATTTGTAGATCAATGTGTAATATTATTTGCCTTATCATTATTTTGATCTTGTTCTGGAGTTAAGTCTTTTTTTCATTTTTAAAATAATTTATATTTGAAAGATTAAAGAGGATGTAGTTTTTAGGTTCTGTTAGCTGAAGTATTGCTTTTCATTTGTGAGTGTTCAAACAAAATGAAATTTAGAATCAGTCGGGTGTAGGGAGTTCATTTTCTGAGAATAATGAATACATTGTTGTTATTGTGTTCTACGCGTTTCCTGTGTTTCATTCGATGTCGTATTTGTTCTTTTTAGTGTGTGTGTATGATTCTTCAGAGGCAAATATTTTCCGTCTTTGTGAGATTTTTGTTAATTGAAGAGATTTGACAATAAGTAAACTTTAATATTAGATGAAATATCAAATATCAAATAAAATCTGGATATAATTAAGATAATTTTTTTACTTTTTATCTGTCGCCCTATAGACACTTTGCCCACCCTAACCCCTTCCCCCCACCTTCTTTCTTTTTCCATTCTTAAATCACATTCCTCAAACTTGGTTTGATACTTCGGGACGCTAATTTGTAGGAGAGTTATTTCTACGTCGAATTTCTGGATGGCTAAAATTAACCAAATTTTTGTTTCTTCATTCGGTTCCTGGTCGTTTGATTTAATCCCTAATTTCCGTGGAAAATAACCTCTCCTCTCAATTTCTCGTATGTAAATGCGAGATTTTCACATCTAATGGCGTACCAATATGCCTGAGGCCATCAACCCTGAGTCTCCCGCCTGCAAACCAAAAAAAAAAAAAAAAGAAAAAAAGAAAAGAAAGGAGAAGAAATAAAGTGCCCCGCCACAGCATGATACGCCCGTCAAATATATTGTTGAATAATCATAAATTGGTTAAGGTGCAAGAAAATCTTATAACCTTGATTAACAGATTGACACAGATTTCAATGATCTAATTTCCATTTCTTATCATGTTTAAAATATTGTACATACATCTCTAAGAGACTTACAGTGTAGTGATTAATTATAACAAATAATAAATCATATAATTCTAAACTGGCTGTGTTAGAACTTAACAAAATATCCATCTGTAGCTTTAAATTGTTTATTGAATAATTAACACAAGCAACTATGAGGCCATTTCTTTTTGCCCAACTCCCAAGAGATAAATTAAGAAATAGAGATGCTCTTAGACTATCAGTTAGCTCCTGACAATAAACTCATTAATTTCTCTAATTTGACATGCAAATTTCTGCTACCAAAATTCTTCTTGACTGCTTGATAATTATGCCCATGGGACAAACTGAATTCCTCTCAAAACATTAACATTTGCTACAGATTGCTGTTAAAGTATATGATGAAAAAATAAGTTTTTACTTAATTTAACATTTTTTAATAAGGATTAGTTTTAATTATATTATACAATATTAATTTACTTTTTATCATACACTGTATTTTTAAGCATTAATTTGTTTTAATTACATTAGACCAATTGAAAGATCTTTTTCTGACCTAGCCATCAAGAACTCTTAATTAACACAAGCAACTATGAGGCCATTTCTTTTTGCCCGACTCCCAAGAGATTAAAGATAAAGACTACAGCTGCATTATCAGAGATCTGCTCTACCAGTTAGCTTCTGACAATAAACTCCTTAATTTCTCTCTAATTTGACATGCAAATTTCTGCTATCAAAATTCTTCTTGACCAGTGCTTGATAATTATGCCCATGGGACAAATTGAATTCCTCTCAAAACATTAACATTTTGTTACAGATTGCTGTAAAGTATATGATGAAAAAATAAGTTTTTACTTGATTTAACATTTTTAAATAAGGATACAACTATATTTTTACATTTTTTAGGATTATGAAATTAAAAATTTTTGAAGACTTAGTTTTTAAAAAAAATTTACTTAAATTAAAGGTCACAGTGACCTTGAAATAGGCCGCGACACACCTTCTACCTAAGATGTATAATTTTGCCAAGTTTGAAAGCTCTAGGTCTAATAATTTTCTAGTTATGAGCCGGACAGGATTTTTCCATATTTGGTCATAGCATCTTTATTAAAGGTCAGAGCGACCTACTTTTTGTGCGCGACACACCGTCTACCCAAGAAGTATCAACTGTCAAAGTTTGATAATCCTAGGTCTAATAGTATTCAAGTTATGAGCCGGACACGAATGGACAGACGGACAGACGGACGGACGGACATGAAGCCTATAACATAATACGTCCCGTCTTAAGACGGGCGTATAAAAAGAAGAAAACAAGAGGCACATGGGCCACACCGCTCACCTGAGCGCATGGGCTAGTTAAAAATCACAATTCAGCTCAGTATTGAAAAGTTTACTTGTTGGGGTAGAAGGGATTTGAATTTTTCTTATACTCGAAAATGTCACTATATCAATAAAACATACATGTATAATTTTGTCATACTTGAAAAGAAGAGTTTCAAAGATTTTTTACTATATATTTCAATGTAAAGATTTGATTGCCCATTACTACCACACCTTACCCCTAGGGGTCATGATATGAACAAACTCCTGAGGATGTTTCCATATTAATATCACCAGTGATAGCTTTGATGATCTTCAGAAATGATGTTAAAATGACTCTTCCTATATATCTCTACATAAAACTTTGGTCGGCTATTGTGGCCCCGCCCTACCCCCGGGGGTTCATGATTGAACAATTTAGAATCTACACTACCTGAGGATGCTCTCACATTAGTTTCATCTTTCCTGGCTCAATGGTTCTGGTTAAGATTTTTAAAAGATGCCATTAATTTTTCATTTATTCATCATTATCTCCCCTTCAATATTTCCATTTCTAATTTTTCTCTCTGTGACAACTCTTTGAAAGTTAGCTGAGTTAATTTCTTAATAATTCTCCCGGAATGTAAATTAGGCAGGTCAATAGGTCAGGAGCGAAGGAGGCCTAATATGCATGCAAATCCCGTGCACATCTGTCTCTGAGTCTGACGCTAAGGAGGCCATATATGCATGAAAATCTCGTGTGGTTGCCATTGTGTTTGACGTCAGTGGCCAAGGACTAGTGAAATTGGGACGGGAATCCTCGTGTAATTTAAATCTATGTCTTCAATTTTAAAGTCTAAATCTGCAATTTTATTTTCACAATGCAATGAAAATATAAGGAATCACTGTCTAGTTAGTATAGTATTGCCAGGACATCAACAATAATGGGAAACATGGGATAATCTGCATAACGGGCGAAGCATGTTTCCCACTATTGTTGATGTCCCTGGCATACTACACTAACTAGACAGTGATTCCTTAATTTGAACGAATTTGAATCCCCTTCACCCAAGGATACTTTGTGGCAAGTCTGGTTGAAATTGGCCCAGCCGATCTTGAGAAGAACATGAAAATGTGAAAAGTTTATGACGACGACGACAACAAGAACGACAGATGACGGACAAATCTTAATCAGAAAAGCTCAGTTGAGTCTTCGGCTCAGGTGAGCTAAAAAGAGAAATGAAAGGGAAAAAGATGAGAAAAAAGAAATGGGGTAAACCCGTCGACCAATAAGCAGGATAGAGTAATCATATTTAACTTCATAAGAAAAAATAAAGCATATATAATAATTATTTGCTAAAAATTTGAAAAATTGAAGTTTGATCCAATTTTCTACCAAGTTGCGGCTTTTGCCAAGATTCGAACTTGGACCTCCTTCTGTCAAAAGAAAGTATTCTACCATTGAACTACAAAAGCTGTGTGCAACTAAGTATTTCTTGATCAAAACTCCAATATGAATAGTTTTTTAAATATATAATTTTTTTTTAATAAAAAGTGTATTCTAAAAAAATTTTCCTCTGCTTTTGCAAAATTCTATGGTCTTGTTACCAGAGGGGGCATCTCAAAATGCCAAAAATTAACAAAGAATGGAAGTGTACAAGGCGATGTCAATCCCCTGCTCTGTGAAAAGACATTTCTCAATTCAAAAAGTTCATGAAAGCTATATTTTTTCAAAATTATATGGTTTATATCATCTTTTACATATTTAATTCTGTATTTCATTGTTTTAATGATCTATTTTTTCACTCATGATTTTAAGATATGTGAAAACAAAAAAGAAAAAGCTTCACATATGATTTGAACTCTCTCCATAGTGCAGGGTTTGGCATAGGACCGACCGCGTTAACCACTACGCTACGAAGTATATGCGTTATCGATGTCTGTCAGTGTGATTTAAATGAAAAGGTTTGTTTGAAGCGTACATTTTTTCTCTGAAAAGTTCAATTTTCATATAGAATGGGTTCAGATTCCATTTTTTTGACAAATGAAATAGATTTCAAATATATGTTTCTATCATTTAAGCATTACGAAAAATGGAGACTTGACCCATTCATGTTCAAAATTCAGTATTTTTTTTTTGCTCTAGTAAACCCATTTTAGGCTAAATATGCTTAACAATCAACTTTGAAAAAAGATTGTCAAATGATAAGTCGTAAGTTAAATAAAACAATAAAATGTTTTGAAGATTACATTACCCAGAACATAATTTCACAACATGGGTCGGTAAAATGTTATCTTCATAGTATTTATGATATAGCAGTTAGAAAGTCCTCAACAAAATGAAAGCCGCCAAAATGTCAGACCAAGCTGGATGTGAAAACGTACTAGTGTTGAAGAGCCAAGCATTTATGTGTCTCCATAAATATGAATGGTAACTAAAAATAAATGATATGATAAACAGTTTTAATAAACATAGGTAATCAAAGATTAGGAAGCTCACCTCAACGGATGTTATCAGCATAATTATTGCATATCTCACATCATATTTTCTTAACAGTTAGTGTTTATCCTGACAACAATATTCAAGCATTCTGTTTAAATAGGTTTTAGAGCTCAGTGGGGATTGACCTGTTCCAAAAACTAGGTAAGATCCACTGATCCAGCATCTGAAGCAAGTTTGGTAGTGTTCATTCCTAGATGAATCATCCATGCAAGTTTGGTATTGGTAGGGCTTATATAGGTACTTGGCCATGGACATGCTCAAAAAACTTTAACCTAGTCACTTATCTGGAAAATGTAGGTCAAATCCAGCATCCGAAGCAAGTCTGGTAGTGCCCATCCCTAGATGCATCATCAATACAAGTTTGGTACTGGTAGGACTTACAGTTACTTGGCAATGGACATGCTCCAAAAACTTGAACCTGGTCACTCATCTGGAAAATGTAGGTCAGATCCAGCATCCGAAGCAAGTCTGGTAGTGCCCATCCCTAGATGCATCATCTATACAAGTTTGGTCCGGGTAGGCTTATAGTTACTTGGGAATGCACATGCTCCAAAAACTTGAACCTGGTCACTCATCTGGAAAATTTAGGTCAGATCCTGCATCTGAAACAAGTCTGGTAGTGCCCATCCCTAGATGTCAAGTATGAGTTATAATCTCCTTTAATATTACTGCAAACTCATAAGTTAAGATTAATAGTTATGCGTTCAAGAAATAAATATATTTTTTCCATATTTTACACAGGCCTTTTGATCGCTTAAAAAATTGTGTATAAAAAACAAGAGGCCCATGGGCCTTTTAGGTCACCTGAGCATCAAGCAACAACTTTTCAACGATTGAATTTGGTTCATGTTTTAAACTAGATGTCATGGCATTCACAGTTTTGAAAGAGGCACCATTGCTTATCATATCTATACAGTCACTTAGCATGTTTAGTTGGGTTACTTAATACCCATTGACAGAGTAGGGGAACAAAAAAATGCATTTCACAATTTTGGAAAAGGCATGCTTGCTTATCAAAATGTTTGATTAATACCATGGAGTACATTTCAAACAATTCATTTTTTGTATATAAGTAGAGCCCCACCCCTGACTGAGGGGCCTGGAAAATCACAATTCAGGAAGAATGGCACTTGCTCATCATAGCTATATAGGTAGTTCATCTGCTAAATACCCAGGACCAGAGAAGAAATTTTTCAAAGATCTAATGCATTTCCACTATATAATCAATACAGCCCCACCCTAACACCAGAACCCCTGACCCTGGGGTCATAAAATTCACAATTTTAAATGAGGCATTCTTCCTCATCATAACTATGCACTTAGTTAATTTATCTATCTAGGGGTCATGATTTGGACAATTTAAAATCTACAACCCCTAGATGTTTTCATGTAAGTTTCAGCTTTTTTGGCCCAATGGTTCTTGAGAAGAAGATTTTCAAAGATTTTTTCGTATATATTTCAATGTAAAACTTGGGATTCCCCATTATGGTCTGGTGTCATGATTTGTACAATTAAGAATCTACATCATTCCAGGATCCTTCCACATAAGTTTCAGTTTTTCTAGCCCAGCGGTTCTTGAGAAGAAAATTTTTAAAGTTTTTCCTATATACTTCTATGTAAAACTTGGATTCCCCAAAGTGGCCCCGACCTACCCCCGGGGTCATGATTTGAACAATTTAGAATTTATTCTACCCCCGGGGTCATGATTTGAACAATTTAGAATTTATTCTACCCCAGGATGCTTTCACATAAGTTTCAGCTTTTCTGGCCCAATGGTTCTTGAGAAGAAGATTTTAAAATTTTTTTCCTATATATTTCTATGTAAAACTTTTAGCTTTGAGATGAACATTTTTTAATGACCCCACCCTATTTTTGTATATTCTTGATTATCTCCCCTTGGAAGGGGACTTGGCCCTTAATGTTAACAATCTAAATTTCCCTTTACCCGAGAATGCTTTGTACCAAGTTTTGTTAAAATTGGCCCAGTGGTTCTTGAGAAGAAGTTAAATGTGAAAAGTTTACAGACAGATGGACGGACAGCTGGACGAACAGACGACGGACAACTGGTGATCAGAAAAGCTCATTTGAGCTTATAGCTCATGTATGCTAAACAAGAGGCCCATGGGCCACATCGCTCACCTGAGCACTGTGGCTAGGAAAAAGTAGAAATTGGTTTATTATTGAAAAGTTTAAATCCAAAAGTAGTCCCATGACCAATCATGGATTTGCTATTCTTGAGAAGATGATTTTTAAAGAATTTTCCTATGTCTATGTAAAACTTTGGTCGGCCATTGTGGCCCCGCCCTACCCCTGGGGGTCATAATTTGAACAAACTTGAATCTACACTACCTGACGATGCTTCCATATAAATATGATCAATTATGGCTTTGCTATTCTTGAGAAGAAGATATTTTTAAATAATTTTCCCATATATTTCTATGTATAACTTTGGTCGGCCATTGTGGCCCCATCCTACCCCTGGGGGTCATGATTTGAACAAACTTGAATCTACATTACTTGACAATGCTTCCATATAAATATGATCAATTATGGCTTTGCTATTCTTGAGAAGAAGATTTTTAAAGAATTTTCCTATTTATTTCTATATAAAACCATGGTCGGCCATTGTGGCCCTGCCCTACCCCTGGAGGTCATAATTTGAACAAACTTGAATCTACACTACCTGACGATGCTTCCATATAAATATGATCAATTATGGCTTTGCTATTCTTGAGAAGAAGATATTTAAAGAATTTTCCCATATATTTCTATGTAAAATTTTGGTCGGCCATTGTGGCCCCATCCTACCCCTGGGGGTCATGATTTGAACAAACTTGAATCTACACTACCTGACGATGCTTTCATATAAATATGATCAATTATGGCTTTGCTATTCTTGAGATGAAGATTTTTAAAGAATTTTTCTATGTAATTCTATGTAAAACTTTGGTCGGCCATTGTGGCCCCGCCCTACCCCCGGGGGTCATGATTTGAACAAACTTGAATCTACACTACCTGAGGATGTTTCCCTATAAGTTTCATCTTTCCTGGCACAGTGGTTTTTTAGAAGAAGATTTTTTAAACATACCACCAAATTTTCATTAATTCCCAATTATCTCCCCTTGAATGAGGGCGTGGCCCTTCATTTGAACAAACTTGAATCCCCTTCACCCAAGGATACTTTGTGGCAAGTTTGGTTGAAATTGGTCCAGCAGTTCTTGAGAAGAAGTCGAAAATGTGAAAAGTTCACAGACGGACAGACAGACGACGGACAAAATGTGATCAGAAAAGCTCACTTGAGCCTTCGGCTCAGGTGAGCTAAAAACCTATCCATAGCAAACAGGTGTGATGATCTATCATACATTCATAAAATTCAAAAATTTTATATAAGTCTAATTTCAGAAACATAGGTAATCAGATATTACAGAGCTAACCTCAACAAATATTGTCTTTAAGTAAGGCAAAGTCACACAATAACCCAACAACAAAAGGCCCATGGGCCACATCGCTCACCTGAGTAACTTAGGTGATACAGTTCTTTAGCAGATTTCCCCTCTTGCTATACCTATCATGCCCCCCCCTACCCCCTCCCCTTACATGATTTTAATACTTTAAAATCTACACTACCCAAGGATGCTTCCACATAAGTTTCAGCTATCATGGCCCAGTGGTTCTTGAGAAGAAGATTTTTAAAGATTTGTTCTATATATTTCTATGTAAAACTTGCATTCCCTATTGTGGCCCCGCCCTACCCCCGGGGGTCATGATTTTAACAATTTAATATCTACATTATCCCAGGATGCTTCCACATAAGTTTCAGCTTTCCTGGCCCAGTGGTTCTTGAGAAGAAGATTTTTAAAGATTTGTTCTATATATTTCTATGTAAAACTTGCATTCCCTATTGTGGCCCCGCCCTACACCCGGGGGTCATGATTTTAACAATTTAATATCAACACTATCCAAGGATGCTTCCACATAAGTTTCAGCTATCATGGCCCAGTGGTTCTTGAGAAGAAGATTTTTATAGATTTGTTCTATATATTTCTATGTAAAACTTGCAATCCCTATTGTGGCCCCACCCTACACCCGGGGGTCATGATTTTAACAATTTAATATCAACACTATCCAAGGATGCTTCCACATAAATTTCAGCTTTCCTGGCCCAGTGGTTCTTGAGAAGAAGATTTTTAAAGACTTGTTCTATATATTTCTATGTAAAACTTGCATTCCCTATTGTGGCCCCGCCCTACACCCGGGGGTCATGATTTTAACAATTTAATATCAACACTATCCAAGGATGCTTCCACATAAATTTCAGCTTTCCTGGCCCAGTAGTTCTTGAGAAGAAGATTTTTAAAGATTTGTTCTATATATTTCTATGTAAAACTTGCATTCCCTATTGCAGCCATGCCCTACCCCCAGGGGTCATGATTTTAACAATTTAATATCTGCACTACCCAAGGATGCTTCCATATAAGTTTCAGCTTTCCTGGCCCAGTAGTTCTTGAGAAGAAGATTTTTTAATGACCCCACCCTATTTTTGTCTTTTCTTGATTATCTCCCCTTGGAAGGGGACCTGGCCCTTCATTTTTACAATTTAAACTCCCCTTCACCCAAGGATGCTTTGTACCAAGTTTGGTTAAATTTGGTCCATTGGTTCTTGAGAAGAAGTCGAAAATGTGAAAAGTTTACAGACGGACGGACAGCTAGACAGACGGATGACGGACAAAATGTGATCAGAAAAGCTCACTTGAGCCTTCGGCTCAGGTGAGCTAAAAAGTGTACATTCAAAATTTATGCAATTTTGATCTGATACTTTGGAATAGACCTATATAAAAACTTCAAACTAGTTCTTTGTCACAAAAATGTGATTAAAATCCAGCATCCGTAGCAAGTTTGAGAGTTTTCATCCCTTGATGCATCATTTGGGCAAGTTTGGTTTATATAAGCCTTATAGTTTCTTGGTAATAGAACTACACCCATAAATTTTACCTGGTACATTATCTGAAAGATGTATGTTGAATTCAGCATCTAGAGCAAATCCATTAGTGTGCATCCTAAGATGTATCATCCATGCAAGTTTGAACAACATAGGGCTAATAGTTACTAAGAAATGAAACTTGCATGAAAATTTAACCTCTTCACTCATCCAAAAAAATGTAAGTCAGATTCAGCATCCGAAGCAAGCCTGGTAGAATGCAACCTTAGATGTATCGTCCATGCAAGTTTGGTCATTATAGGGCTCATAGTATCTTGGAAATGAAACCTGCACCAAAAACTTTAACCTAATCACTCAACTGGAAAATGTAGGTCACATTCAGCATCCAAAGCAGGCCTGGTAATACGCATCCTTAGATGTATCATCCATGCAAGTTTGGTCAACATAGGGCTTATAGTTACTTGGAGATGAAACCTGCACCAAAAACATTGACTTGTTCACTCAACTGGAAAATGTAGGTCACATTCAGCATCCGAAGCACATCTAGTAGTATGCATCCTAAGATGTACCATCCATGCAAGTTTGGTCATTATAGGGCTCATAGTATCTTGGAAATGAAACATGCACCAAAAACATTAACCTGTTCACTCGACCAGAAAATATGTCAGATTCAGCATCCGAAGCAAGCCTGGTAATGTGCATTCTTAGATGTATCATACATGCAAGTTTGGTCAACATAGGGCTTACAGTTACTTGGAGATAAGACCTGCACCAAAAACATTTACCTGTTCACTCAACCGGAAAATGTAGGTCAGATTCAGCATCCGAAGCAAGTCTGGTAGTGTACATCTTTAGATGTATCATCCATGCAAGTTTGGTCAACATAGGGCTTATAGTTACTTGGAGATGAAACCTGCACCACAAACATTGACCTGTTCACTCAACCAGAAAATGTAGGTCAGATTCAGCATCCGAAGCAAGTCTGGTAGTGTACATCCTTAGATGTATCATCTGTGCAAGTTTGGTCAACATAAGGCTTATAGTTACTCGAAAATGAGACCTACACCCAAAACTGCACCAAAAATGTTAACCTGCTCCAAAAACATTAACCTGGTCATTCCTTTGCTGAAATTGCAGCATCTGAAACTTTGAGTTTCACTGGTACAATGAAACACATTAGAAACATCTTCCATGCATGTCTAATCAATATAGGACATAGAAGTACTTAAAAAGAAAACTGCTCCAAAAAACTTAACCTTAACCCGGGACGCCGAGGGTATTACATAAGCTGCCCCAACTTCGTTGAGGTGAGCTAAAAACAAAAGCACTATAATATTTATATTTTAAAATTTTGCTTCCTTATTCTATACAGTAGTATCTTAATATTTAGTCTATCATATATATATGTATTTGCATCTGAGTGAAAAAAAGCTAACAGTTTACATGAAATATTTTCTATACTGCGATATTGAAGAAGACAAAGATCCCAAAGATCCCCAAGGGTGTTAAAATTCAAGCCCCCCCCCCCCCCACCTCAGTAAACTTTTAGTTCTGATCTGATATGTGCTTTTTCCAAGCCGATGTGCTCAGGTGAGCGGTGTGGCCCCTGGGTAGGAACGCAAGGAAATACTCGCAATGATTCTGTGATCTTTTTTCTAATGCCTGTAGTTTTGACATTGTTTATCCATTAATATGCTATATCTTTTTACAAACAAAATAAATAATGAATTATCTTCGGATCAAAAGCAAGTCACTAGTGCAAAGCTGTCCATTATCACCGAGACCTCGCGAGACAGAGAACTTCACTTCCGTATACATGGTAAACAGCCCATCTAAACCACGTGGGGAAATCGGCATTGCCACATAGATCATCCGATACAGACATCGTCCCTCAGTAATTACCATTTAACTTCTTACGCAATTCAACGTTCTCTGTTATTTTAACACACACAATTCTGTTTCCTGACCATGCTGACCAACTCCCGTTTCATCAACTGCAACATTGCATTCAATATGGCGGCGGAGAAGTGACCTAGGGCCTATACACGTGTTCGTGCTAACTGCTTCCGGCAACCATAATGTAGGTCACATATACAATTAAAGTTAGCAAGATTGCTTCGATCGTAATATAAGATTGTTTTTCATTTTATAAATGTTGATATTTGACTGCAGTATAACTCAATCATCATTAGATTTGTTTCGTGTTTGTATGGAACTATTTTTAATAGTAAAATTTGACGTCATGGGGCGGGGCAATGGAAAATAACATGGAATGCCTCGTGCATTTCAAATCCACTAAATTAGACGGTATTTCGATTTATTTTAAGATTGTTATTTCAAGTAAAAATGGAAATATAAGGAATCACTGTTTAGTTTTGAGAGTATGTCAGGGACATCAACAATAGTGGGAAACATGGGATAATTTTAGCATATGGGATAATTTTTCGCCCGTTATGCAAATTATCCCATGTTTCCCACTATTGTTGATGCCCTGGCATACCCTCAAAACTAGACAGTGATTCCTTAAATTATTGGATCGATGCCTCAGTTGATATTTAGCGAGTTTTGATACACACGCTCTGCCCTAGTTAAAACTTTCTATCTAGCACTGGCCATCATTTACGCAATAGCTTATAGACATATTTTAATTGCTAAAATCACTCGTATCTGTGTTGCTGCCGGTTGACAAATCACATTATTATACCTCATATAAATAAACACAAGTAAAGAGGAATCTGATTGGCTGAGGCAGTCACGTGATCGTCGTGTTCACCCTCCAACAAAACATCGTGTTTCCCGCATTCGCTTCACCTCGGCTGACTACCCTATCCTTCATCTAGATGTAATCAGCCGAGGTGTACAGAACGTGTTTCACGTCGTGTTCCCTGAATGTGACGTCACATTGCGGCGAATGCGATGATTAACACTAAATTCGATTGTTTAAATCTTTGATTAATTATGTCAATATAAAATCTTTAAATATATAAATAGTAAGAAAAGTGCTTTCATGAGTGGGAAATGAATGTTACTACACTGCAGTGTGTTAATCAGAATGACTTGTCACAAAGGTTTTTTTTATGAAACGCAAGTGGTGTGACTTACACCTATTGGTATTTCATGATATTTACATTCGCTGTGTTTTTCTACTAAGCTAACTGTGAAATTGATTTGAAAATCATTTTCGTGTATACTCACGCGTAGAAATATACACAGAGAAATGTGCGTTATCGTGACGTCACAATAGGGCTACAGCGACGTTAGTAAACGTATAACAATATAGGGCAGCGAGAAATTCAAATATTGAGTATATATTTCCGGTGCTTCCAAACATGTAAAATGTAAATATAAGGAATGTTTTTAAGTTTAGTGTGAATTATTGGTGTGAGAATCACACAGACTTGCACGTAGGCATATTTTTCATGAAGCGCTAGTGCGCTTCATGAAATATGCCTACGTGACAAGTCTGTGTGATTCACACACCAATAACTCACACAAAACTTAAAAACATTCCTTAATTGCTCTCATCAAATGTTTACTTTATTTATTGGATTTTCTTTATATTTTCTGCATTGTGCTTGATTCGGTATAATAAAATAATTATTGCATGAATGTTCTGGAGACATGAAGATTTCTTCGCCCATGAAAAATCATATGATTTTTCATGGGCGAAGAAATCTTCATGTTGCCCTCGGGGAATATGATTTTTCATGGGCGAAGAAATCTTCATGTCTCCCGAACATTCATGCAATAATTGTATGAAACTGCCTGTTGAGCACGTTAGAATTTGGAGCAACAACTGAACAAGTTTAAATATAATTCATCTAGCTGCAGAACTGTAGCTCTCTGCTTGAGAAAATTTGGATAGATAAAGCAGAGAGCTACAGATCCAAGCGTTGTAAAAACCTTCGATTTACGCCGACGATTTTTCGTCGCTCACTATGGGTATTTTTTCGTGTATTTTATACTTTCCCAAGCTTTGGAAATAATTTTAAATGGTATTTAATAATTAATCATACATTCAACTTCTAATTCCTGATCATTTACTTACCTCTCGACGCTAACAAATGGCTGTTTGTGGTTACGGACGTCAAAATGGAACTCTTTTAAACCGAAATTACAAAACTATATACAGGACTGTTTCGGACCGTTAACAGGTCTGGTATAATCACTAGATTTAGCTACGTAGCTTAATTTACCTACATAGCTTTATTTACCTACCTGAGGTAGCTTTATTTAGCTACCAAATTGATCTATCTCTATTAAAAAGCATTTTTCTCAGGGTGTGCAGACAATATCATTTTGATGCAGTGATCATTTTCAACTTTGAACTCATCTGAAAACAACTCATGAAAAAATCCCTCTTGGAAAAATGTCTTTTTCTGCGCAATTGCAATCAAAGTTCTGAAAGTTTTGGGGCTATGTATGACAGTTAGAACAGTTACTCCTTGAATGAAATGACAAAGAAGTCCAGTTCCGGTTAACACGATAATAAGTCAGTGATTATTCAGCACAATGTAAAGTAATCATACTCAGTCATGCCTCACCGAACCTCACCGCATGGTCAGATAACCAAACAATGGAATTACATGTTTTGTTCTAAATTGTCCAAACACAGCAATGTATAAACTATCTCTGCTTTGGATTGTTTTTTAAAGCCTCCCTAGTATGAATATCAATAGTCATTTAATTGCGACTTTTTGTCTCTTTTTAATAAAAAGAAAACTTTTGAAAACTTACCTTGAAATAGCTAAATAAAGCTACCTGAGGTAGGTAAATAAAGCTACGTAGGTAATTCTACCTACGTAGCTAAATCTAGTGATTGTACTGGACCTGGTTAAAAGGTAAACAAAGGTCAAATATCAGAGTTAAAATACATGAACTATTATAGGATACCATTCTAAAAGCATGAGAAAGATTAAAGTACAAGAAATAAATAGAAATAAATACCTAAAGTAGCGACAAAAAATCGTCGGCGTAAATCGAAGGTTTTTACAACGCTTGGATCTGTAGCTCTCTGCTTTATTTATACGAATTTTCTCAAGCAGAGAGCTACAGTTCTGCAGCTATAATTCATCCACACGCTCACGCTCAACATCATCATTTTGATAAAGAACAATTTCTGATGGTATACTTATCCATGTTGCTGTGGAAACTTTGCTGATTTTGTGTACTTGAACTCCTTACAACAGCATTATGATGACTTTCTCTTTCTATCTGCTCTCAACCGGAAATGGCATGCCACCGGAAATGCTGTTATGGACAGAATTATTGTTCTTTAAAATCCGCGGTAAATTCAAATAAAAAAAATACGTATTAAAGGTACTTGGACACAGATTTGTAGTTAATATTTTCTCCATAATATCACGAATTATATATTCTAATAGCATTTCACACAAAAATTAATTAAAAATCTTATTTCATTTAAAAGTTATTAAAACTTCAATTTTTTTTGGCGGGTTTGATTGACTCATCCTGGCAATTTCACATATTTAACTTTATTCTTAATCCTTTAGAAAAGTGGCAATCTTGTTGTGTATTAATGAGAAATATTAAAACTTTAATCCAGAAAAATAATTTTATTCAGAATAGAAATGTTAGAAAACAAAACACCTTCACAAGTATCGTCATTCCGAGCTAAGTCGTGTGTGCAAATCGATCACACTCGTGTTATGTACACAGTTTTTGTAAACAAGGCACGAGCTCTGTTTTTATTTATGTTTAGATTTCACCGGGTGCGTTCTGAATCGTCACAGTCTGCTTACCACAACTGCACGGACTGAGAATATAGTGTGTGTTTGTTTTGCTTTCGAACATGTCTACTCTGAATTTTCTGAATTATAGTATCAATATTTTGCATTCATACACAACAAGATTGCCACTTTTCCTAAGTATTAAGAGTAAAATTAAAATTTGTGAAAGTGTAAGGATGTGTCAATCAAACCCGCAAAAAAAAATTAAAGTTTTAATAACTTTAAAATGAAATAAGATTTTTAAGTACTTTTTGTGTGAAATGCTATTAAAATATATACTTCGTAATATTATAGAGAAAAAAAACAGAAAATATTAACTTCAAATCTGTGTCCAAGTACCTTTAAATATATTGCAAATCATTAAAACTAATGCACTATTACAGACACCTATTCCAATTTTTTTTATAACAGGTCGAGACTACTAAATTTTCAGATGTCAGCATAAAAGCTTTCTGTTTACTTTACCCACTGATGATCGAATGACTGAGTATTGCATTACGGGATTGGGATACTACAAGTACTCAGCTGTGTTGAAAAGAAAGAGCAACTTGAATTATCTCTTGGAAAATCATTTTCAATTTTTTTTTCTTTTAGATTTATGAAAGAATTATTAAAAATGATGTAAAATCTTTCATTTATATGCTCTCATTAACACAATTCAGGTGCTTTGAGAAGCCTTATACACAGCTGCAATGATGTAGCCCTCTCCCTTTTTTTATTCTTATTTTTGGGGAGAGAAAATATATCAGATAAAAAAATCAATCTGATTGAAATCAGATCCTTTGATCCGCTCACATAGATCGCTAGCAATCTATGTGAGCGGATCAAAGGATCTGATTTTAATCAAATTGATAGAAAAATCGGAGGGGGTCACATTATTGCAGCATGTGCCAACTTATAAAACATCGGCCTAATCACGCTAAACCATCGAGTTTTTTTCACGTAGTATACGTGTGCACAGTTTAGACAGTAGTGCAAAGTGTGCAATTATTATTTTAACCCCTCAATATTATCAAAACTGATGTTTTATGTCTATACAAACGTCATAGCGTTTGTACGGTATTTGAAGCAACTACTAATCATCTCGAGCATATGGTGTCTTTCAGAATATAATCTTTCAATTTTGGCCTATAAAATGAAATAGAAACTGTAGGGGTTTTCCGTTGACGAAAGTTAACATTATATACAGTAAACCAACGAAAACCACGTGTCGCCATTAATTGAATGTTAAACACGTAGTAGACTGTCTTGCTTTGGAATTCCTTCATTTTATTTTTTTTTCTTTATAAATTTTATAAAATTTATGAATTTTAAAATATTGAGTGCATAAAAATATATATAAAAGATAATCTATCCGTTTCTTCATTTTACAAAATTAATCCTGTTTGTATTTCCGACGCTTTACTTTAAAAAAAAGTATATTTTGACACAAAATCCCTTAAATTTCTTCTACTGGATGGAATAAAATGCACGAAACCTGTAGAAGCTGAACACTTTATATTAAATACATAATCTTTCGACTTTCTAAAATTTTTAATGAACAAATTAAAAAAAAAAATTGATATTAAAAAATACTCCTGAAAAGAGTTCATAAAATGAACTAGAAGAGGTGCGGCTTTTTAAATACTTAATTAAAAAATTTACATTTTTATTCAACATTTGCTTAGTTTTCCATAATTTATTCATTTTTAATTCGCATATGGATAACCTAAACGCATTGTAAGTTCTGTAGAAAAAAATGTGCATAATAATAGCTTGTATTTTTATGGATTTCAAATAAATTGTTAGGGAATTATTGTCAATTATAGTATGTTTACTAAACAAATTTCTGCGAAGTACTGTCAGTACTTTCATTTATATATATAATGTAGGTCGTAAAGAGCAACAACTCTTTGTTTACATTTTTCCTCGGTACGCATATATAGGCCTATTGTAGCAGCGTAATGTAAAAGTTTGAATTTCATTTGATATATTAGTGTCTTTTTCATTATCATTTTTTTAAATCCACTTGATCTTTCAAGTATTCACATAATATAACTTTAAGTATTGTCATAGATACAATTTAAAAAAGAAGAAGAAGAAGAAGAATATAGCGAAGATTAGAGTTCATCTCCTCTTAAAAAATCTTGGAGAATAATAAACACAAAAACATGACAAGAAAATTGATTTAATAAGACTGTAAATTTTTATTGATTATTTATTACCTGAAACCTTATAAATCAATTGCCGAAGCCCTGAAATTGCCTGTAAGTACATCCATGAATTTCAGGACAATTAAGACTGCCGCAGTTTTCGCCCTTAACGGGAGTTAAGTAGGGTCTTAACTTAAGTGCCATTTATATACCCTACTTCGGTGCTGTCAAAAATATATATCATAATTTTTCTTTTAACAAAATAAAATTCCCCTCTATTTCTGCTATATTTCCAATAAAAGTGCTCATCTTTATCATAAAATAGCAAAATATTTACCAAAAAAATTAAATTAATACGGAAACGGAACATCAGCACCCAAGTTGGTATTATTAACTCCTCCGAACTTAAGTAAGTATCCGGAGTTATATATATATATATATATATATATATATATATATATATATATATATATATATAAACAAACTATATGTACCGGCTTTTATCGAGGTTGATTTCTTAGCATCTTAATCATTCTCACAGCATCAGGTCCATGCCTTTATGAAAACAGACAGAATTTACCTTAATTGCGTCTATTTCGAATTGTTGTCTTTGTCATGTACACATACGTTTTTGTATGAGTGTTTAAACCTCCTTTCTCAATCTGTATAGAGTACAGGTACATGTACCATTTCAGACGACCAAATTCCCGCTAAAATCGCTTGTCCAATTTAAAACATCAGATATTAAATTGAAAATCAGAGTTATAAATCTGATTTTTTTTTCAATAATAGCTATGCACATACCGATCGTCATAATCCTAGTAGAGGGGGGTTTGGATGACATCAAACATGCTGCTGACGCTGTGCATGAAAAGGTTCCTGTCATTGTAATCAAGGGTTCCGGAAAAGCCGCAGACATCATTCTGGACTATTTCCATGAGTGTGTTTAAGTTCTGATTCAAAAAGCAATTAATCTACATCTTTCATTTTCTTCTTATTTTATTAAATTCTAAAATCAAATTATGCAATGATGTACTAACGATACATTGTATTTATGATTATTACAGCGAAAGCAATCTTCGGAGCCAGGCTGCACTTCTATTTGGACTCAAGTTCAATGACATTCATTTTATGGATTTACAGGAAAGCCTCGATAAATTGAAAAAAAGACGTTGGATGGTATAATATTACACATAATTTTGTAAACCTATATTTGAAGGCTTGAAGAATTTTTTGAAATATCATTTTGGGGAAAAACAATTATGTGTCTTTATATTTTGAATCAAATATTACATCTTTATTAATAAAAAGGCAGAGAAGGAGTGTTTACATGCTTAAAGGAGATTTAAAAAACAATAAAGCAAATGTCTCTGTATTGCTTTTTTCTTTCAACAAATATTTTATATGTTCCCAATATACAATTTATTATGGATTCAGCAACATAAAAAAAGACAACCTGTCCTTATTAATGTACTTCTCCTTTCAGCTTGATGTGTGAAGGATATGGAGATAACGAACATTATTCAATAACAAAGTCCATAAAACATGTATTTTCTTGTCCAATCAATTTTATAATAGTATCACAACGTGACAACATATTAAAATTTTAATAAACGTGTATTTTTATGCCCCCGTAAACGAAGTTTTAGTCGTGTCCGTCCGTCTGCCTGTCTGTCTCCCAGTCTGTCTGCTTGTCCGCAAAAACTTTGACATTGCCAATACCTTTTGATCTAGTAAAGCTATGACTTTCAAATTTAATAACTGCACTCCTTGTAAGAAGACTTTTCTTTGGGTACCACAAAATTTGACCTTGACCTTGGAATTTGACCCACTTTTATGCAAAAATTCCAAACTTTAACTGTGGCCATATCTTTTGAATAGTAGTTACCAGAATATTTAAACTTCACACACGTATTCTTTGTTGCAAGACCTTTCATTGGATACCAATAACATTGAACTTCTTACCTTCATCTTGAATATTCATTACTAATTAAAAAATTTTTTAACCTGGCCATAACTTGGGAACAAATGGTGATATGACTTTCCTATTTCACAATTGTATTTTCTAGTTTTGGTACCAATATATAAAATTTGCACTTGTCCGCTAAGCTTTTACCCTTGCCCATAGCTTTTAATTTAATGGAGCTATGACTTTCATATTTCTCATGAATATTCCTTTTTAGAAGACCTTTCTTTGGGTGACACCAATTTTGATATTGACCTTCGTGTTTGACCCACTTTTAGACAAAAATTCTATACTTTTACTTTGGATATATCTTTTGAACAGTAGATATCAGGTCATTTATACTCCAAAATTGTATTCTTTGTTGAAAGACCTTTCATTGGATACCAACCTTGACCTCGAAAATTTCTGTTCTTGTGAAAAAACTTCAAAAAATGGCCATAACTTTTGAACGGTAAGGGATAAGGGATTTCATACTTCATATACGTAATCCTTGTGAAAAGATCCTTCATTGGATACTATGAACTTTGTCTTTGTAGTTTGACCTACTTTTAAAAAGTAAACCTTGACCATTACTTTAAAGGGTTAGGCCTCGTGCCTTCATACATATTTAATCCTTGTGACAAAACCTTTCATTTGATAGCAAGAACTTTGACCTTCGAGTTTGACCTACTTTTTAAAATCTTTAACCTTGGTCATAAATTTTGAACGTTTAGGACTAGGGCTTCCATTCTTTATATGTGTATTTTTTGTGGCAAGTTCTTTCATTGGATATCAATGACCCTGACCATCAAAATTTCCATGCATAATTAAAAAAACCTTAAACTTGTTCTACTTTCATATTTCACAGTTGTATTTTCAGTGAGAATACCGTTCCTTTGGTACCAATACATTAATTTTGCATTTAAGAAAAGTTTAATCTTTGCTACTTTGCCATACGGGGGCATCAGTGTTTCACAAACACGTATAGTTAAATATTAAATTCGTTAAATATAACACAGTAAGTTTTCCTAAAATTGGTTCTTAAGTTTTCTTGACAAGTTTTTCCTAAAGAGGCTTCTGATCGATTGTGTTCTTAAGTTTCCTTCATATGACGGGACTTAAGAAAGAATACTAATTGTTTCATCGATATCTTAGGTTAGCCATTTCGATACAGAGCATGATGATCCCTTGATTTTACCGAAGCTTGTTGGCGAGGCGGTTGTAAGAGGGTGGGCCCTGGAAGATGTACACAGTACAGATGCATTAAAAGGTATGGACAAACAAGGCGAGATGGCTGCCTTAAAGTTTCCTTGTATATAAATTTGATAAAGTTTTACTGGAATAAATTCTGTCTGAAATGTTTCTTTGTGACTTAACACTGGATTTATGTTTCTTTAAGACTACCGAACACAGAAAGTATTTCGTATTTAATATTTATTCGGAAACAAATGTTCATATGTTTTTTTTTTGTTGTTTTTTTTTTTTTTTGATAACTTTATTGGTCTTTATTGGAAAAAATGAAGATAACATATTTAACAATTGAAATTCGCCCGCGTGGCGCAGTGGTTATAGCTTCTACTCTTATGTGACTGTATAAACCGAGGTCCCGAATACAGTAGATGCAGACACAAAAAAGCCCTATGACAGTGGCCCTGAGTGTCGAGTATAGATCAAAATTTGTAGCTCTCACTGGTTAGTGATGTAGTTTCCAAATGAGTGAAAAATTCTCGAAAGGGGCGTTAGACAGCTTACATCAATCTGTCAACATTTGAAAAAAAAAGGCTGACATTATCTGACATAACTTTTAGCCTACTAGTAGAAAAAAGTTTGCATCAATAATGAAATATTGAATTCTTTATTTTCCGCTTTCTACAGCACAGGAAAGCTCAGGTAAGAATTATCTCAATATCTTTTTAATATTTTTAAAAATATATTTCGGAATAAGATTTAACAGCAGTGCTAATTTTATTCATACATGTAAAGTATGTTTGTATGTCATTTGATTAATAAACATTTTTTCAAACTGATATTTATTGAGTCTGAATATTTTGATTATTACAAATAATCCCCCTTTTTTTAACTAGTAAGTTTTTTTGCGAAATGAAATCGCTTCATTAAAACAGTCTGGATAATATGACAAATTCTTGTTAGCAACTGAGAGTATAGTTGTTTCCTGATAACACTATATGCTTATTAATTTCGGGCATTATGTTGTCATTTTTGCTTATTAAGAAACATGGTAAATGACATGAAGTAGATGTCATCAATTAAATAAACTGTATTTTTGTGAATTTTCTTGGATAGAAAACCCTTCCTATCCAGGCCCAGAAGCTATGTATAGCCTAAACCAGACAAACAAGGCAGAAAAAGTGACCAGACCCGTCATTTCCTTAAGTATTGAAGCTAACGGAAACAAGAATAAGACCATTGAAGAATTACTTGAGTCTTTCCGTACAGAGGGATACGTCGTAGATTCTAAATTAACCTCGCCACCCTCACTTCCGCTTTATTTCTACGTTGGATATCAAGTGTTGCAGGAACATAATCTGCTGAATGAATGTGGTCGTGTAAGTCTTTGAAATCAACGATTTAATCGTTGATTTCAATAAGTTATAAGAATATCAGAAAATTATGATTTTTGAGGTACGGGGCATAAGTTTTTTACAAACATGTCTGGTATTATTTTTTTTTTTAGATCTATCACTGTTTGTTTATCTTCACTATTTCATTACAGATGTTACTGCTTGAGGCTCTGAAATTCAATCGAACCGATTATGTGAAAGTTCTCATGGATCATGGTGTAATGGTCAGGAGGAAAGATGTACAAACTCTTTACAAAACCGTACGTTTTTAATCATGATAACGCTCATATATATATAGTTTTTAGTTATCCTGCGCTGGGCTTTGGTCCAATTTCCTTAGAAACTCTTATCAAAGATCCAGGAACCTTGAAAGAGGGGTCAGATAGGGATAGGGGCTAAACAAAATAAAATATTTGTTAAAGCTTGTGTATAATTTGGAAACAAAGGGGGAATGCGATCCCCACTAAATCTACTAGTGCTTTTATAAGAGAACAACACAAAGTGTTGACAATTGCGGCACATAGACTTGTAGAAAAAAAATGACTTGCTAGTGAGAGCTACTTAACTGCATTTAATTTTTTTGAATTCGAAATTTCTTGTGACCCTGATTTATATTTTTTAACTTTACATTTGCTCATTAAAAAGAAAAAAATGTAAAATATTTTTAAATATTTGATATTTTTTGGTCATATTTTTTTCATTGGTTAATTGATATTTTTTATGACAATGCTGATACATATAGAAAGATATAAGAAAACAAATGAAATACTGTTGCCAAATGACCATCAAACATGTCTGAGTTTAATGTAATGCAATATAATTTTATAAATTCTTATCCACATTTTACTGTTAATACATCTGATTTTTTAATCCCCAGCTAGGTATTAATCAAGATATTTTTATTAATGTAAGATCGTTCCAAGTGTTTTCTCTGTTAAACGGCTATTCATCTCTCAAATACTTACCTGTCTAGAAAAAAAAAACCCTCTCACACAATCTACACAGACAGAAAAATAAAACGCACAGAAATTAATGCCTAAAACATGCTACACAACTACATGTCATTCAAGAAAAACATTATTTCATTATTATTTTTTAAGGTAAGATCTATTTTAAGCAAATTCAACATAGAAATAAATGCTTTATATATACGTGCAAAAAATATTGCAGACAAATGCCTAAAGACTTAATTCTTAGAGTTTGACCAGAAAAAACAATTTCCTGACGTTTACTTGGAATGGTCTACCACGAAATGCATATTTTAATGTAGAACTATCTTGTTTAAATTGTAAAAATTGAACTTTTTTTTTTAAACTGAAAATCTTTTGAGAACTTTTTTTATTGTCTGCATTCAAAAGGTATCGAAAGGAAACAGGTAAAATGAATATAACAAGCAAATTCAAAGAACTGTTGTCCCCCTCATTCGGTGTCTTTGTGGGTCAGATGTCATTTATTATGACATATTGTGTCAAATATGAACGCTCCGTCGTATGTCATTAAGAAATTATCACTGAAGTTGATTTTTTTTTTATAAATATATCAGTCGTCAAAGTCAAGGGGTCATAAATCATAGCGTGCTCGGAAACATCTTCTCACAGGTAATGCACATGTCAATTATGAAAGCCCTTTCTCTTCTCAATATAAGGAACAAGATGTGCTTGTGAAACGCTTATGACCCTGTATGGCGATAATTAAACTTTCCTTTAAAGCAAATAAGATAAATTATTACCCAATGAAGGGTCTTTTCAAAAGAAATACGCTTGTGAAATACGAAATCCCTATCAATACCTGTTCTAAAGTTATGGCCAAAGATAAATTTTTGAAAAGTAGTTCAAACTCCAAGGTCAAAGGGTCTTAGTTGTTGGTTTCTTAACAAAGGTCTTGTCACAAGTAAAACATGTGTGAAGGGAGAAAGTCCTAACCCTAACCGTTCAAAAGTTTAAGGTTAAAAATAAAAGTAGGTTAAAGTCCAAAGTCAAGGTAATTCTTGATATCCAATGAAAGGTCCTGTCAGAAGGATTGAATATGTGAAATATGAAAGCCTAAGCCTTAATCCTTCAAAAGTTATTGTGAAGGTTGAAGTTTTTGTAAAGTAAGTTAAGTGTCAAGGTCAACGGTCAAAATTCTTGGTATCTAATAAAAGGTGTCACAAGGATTGCATATGTTAAGAAGAAAGCCCTAGCCCTTACCATTCAAAAGTTATGGCCAATGCTAATTTTATCATAAGTACGGAAATCTCCAAAGTCAAAAGGTCAAAGTTGTTGGTATCAATGAAAGGTCTTGCCACTAAGAACACATATGTGAAATATGAAAGTCTTAGTATCTACTGTTCAAAATTTTGGGGCCAGGGTTAAAGTTTTTAAAAAGTAGGTCAACTCCAAGGTCGAGGTCAAAGTTGTTGGTATTGATGTTATTTAATTTTGTTTTTTAAACTGTAAAGAGTAATTGTTGGAAATACTTAATTTGTTTTTGATTTTGTTCTTAAGACGATACTTTGTACCAAGCATTCCGAAGACATCGAGAGCTGTGATTGTTTAGGAATGATGTGGCTGATGAAGGTAGGACCAAAACTTTACATGTACTAGTATCAACAATGTGTCGTTTGAAAGAAGAAAAAAATAAATCAGTTGTTTTTTATGAATGAGTGAATTATTATTAAGATGACCTTATTCTAAGATGATATTTATTTTTGCTTCATTTACATTAAAAGTCAATCAACAGAAAGAAAACCAAAAAATGTTTCAAGAAAAAAAAGGCGAGGAAGGCAATTAAGGCTCCGAAGACCATTTGCAGAGAACTTCTCGATTATAAGAGTATGTATTAGATTGGATTATTTTTATAATACCGAATTTTTTTTCATAATTGCATTTAATATACCCCAATGAAATTTGAAGAAGAAATAGATCGAGCGAGCATTTTTTTTTATCACCCATTGTCCGTCCATTTGTAATTTTTTTTCTCACCTTTTTAATTTCTTCTCAAGAACCATTGGGTCATGAAACACCCGAGAAAGCATCCTGGATAGTGTCGAGTAAAAATTATTGATAAAATCACGACCCCGGGAGGTGGGCGGATCCATAATAGGGAATCTGAATTTTACTTTAAAAAAATATGGGGGAAAATCTTCACAAGAACTATTAGGCCAGAAAAAGAGAAACCTATTTGAAAGCGTTTTAAGGTAGTGTAGATTCAGAATTGTCCATACCATGACCCCTTGTGGTAGGGTGGGGTCACAATATTGATATAACAAGGGAACAATCTGTTAAACAAAGCTACTGAGGTGAGCGATGTGGCCAATGGGCCATTCGACTTGTAATTATTCAATGGTGTTCATTGTGCCTAATATACGTAAATGAAATGTGGAAAACGTCAAATGACTTGAAATATATTTTTCAGAAACGGAGGAGAATAAGGAGGATAAGAAAAAGAAGAAGAAAGAGAAGAAGAAGAAGAGGAAGGAGAAGAAGAAGAAGAAGAGGAAGGAGAAGAAATCTCAAATTAAACCAGAGACGAGCAGTGAGGACGAAGATAGTGACGAAGAGGATTATGAACCAGCCGAACTGGAAGATATACTTCTGTGGGCTTTATACGCCAATAGACCAGAGATTGCTGAAACAGTTTGGCTAAGAGGAGAACACCAACTCAGTATGTCATTAGAAGAAAGTCAGTTGTTTACTGAAGAATATCGTTACTGTCGTGTATTTGCCTCAGCTAAAAAGTTATATGAGATGCATTTATAATTTCGCAGGTATATTAAAGTTACAACCAAATATTTTTCTATATGATATGACGTCATAATTAGCTATATCACGCGAAGTTTTGAGATTACAACTTTTTAAAATCGATATCTAAGATTGATTTGAGGTCGTACATTAAATATGTATCAAAATATGCAGAGGCATAATTTTTACAAATTTTGTTGTTTCTGGGCCTCTGTAGCTATCACAGGTTTTAAATACCAAACCCGTGACGTCATAACTGTTGATCATGCAGTAGCAAATCCAAAGTAAAACGCGAGAATTCATGTAAACAAAGACAAATCAAAGTACTCAGAAGTACAGAGAGCCGGGCTCATTTACAGAGTAGAATGGATTTCTTACATGACTCACGTTTATATTCTGATGAAAAAAATATTTTAAAACTATCAGTATAAATGATAAGACACTGACAGTGAGTTTTTCAATCCT
Source organism: Saccostrea cuccullata (assembly GCF_032062105.1). Classification (NCBI taxonomy): domain Eukaryota; kingdom Metazoa; phylum Mollusca; class Bivalvia; order Ostreida; family Ostreidae; genus Saccostrea; species Saccostrea cuccullata. Next base: position 29,286 of record NW_026940497.1, read on the forward strand.
AATACCACGGTCCGATTTTGTCAGAATCAGAATTAATCTGGTACCGCAGCTGAATGTAAACAAACAGGCCAGTCTGGTTCCCTCTCCGGCTTTACCTCGAATGTGTAGAGAACTACGGTAACACTGATTATCAAAAATCCTTACGCTAATGAACTTTGTTCTTTGACTTGTTTTATTTTATATAGATAAAACTTCGTTTTATTTTTGTTGCTTTATTTAGCGTTTGTATTATCTCAAAAGCATTTGAGAGTAAGAACTATATTTTTGCACGTAACTTTAAAATGGCGACTATGGGGTCAACATCCTGCCTTGAACAGGATCACATAAGCCGGCAATTGCTCTTTGAGCAATAAGCCCGGCTAAAAATCGGAGTTTAAAGGCATTTAGAATGAATTAGATGTGTGATTCCTGTGGAAATAAATCTCATGAATAAGGTTTGCTAATATATTTCTACAATTTCTTCGTAAAATAAAAGCAGACAGGGTGTTTACTTGCCGATCAGCCTTTCCTCTATCGTTCGTTACAAAAAGATGCATAGGCCTAAGTTTACTACGCCGCACACTTTAAAACTTTATTTTTGTTTCTATCTCAAGTTCTGCTTCTGTTGATTTTGGGAATTGCTGTATGGTTTACGGGATTGATGCAATTTTTTCGATCTTATAACAAAGTGTAAAAATTTTGGGAAGGTTTCGTCCGAAAGTGTTAAAAATTATTTCTGTGATAGGACAGTGGGATTCTAGCAGCACTTTTCATGGTACAAAGATGTTTTTACATGTCTTTTATAACAAATTGATATTACATGAAACTATCCCCGGTGTAGTGTTGAACTTTTAACTTTTTCATTAAGCATTTTTTCTAATTATACACGTCACGTAGTGACGTGGTGAAGTGCTTCCTTACGTACAAGTCCCATTGAAGTCTATAGAATGCATAATGATAGCAAAAGTTTTATCCATGACTTTACTGATATATTAGTGTTACTTATTATTTTAAAAAAGTGTTAATTTGTCTATAATTCTGATCCGTGTGCAGCCTTAACAAACCCGCGTTAATGAAAATATTTTTTGCTGTAAAAATAATGTGTCATTTAGATAAAAATCACAGTGCATGACATAGGGTCAACAAATTAAAAGATTTTGAGAAAAGACCCTCATTATTTCGTAAGTTCTATGGTCGATACAATGATCTTGTCAGCAAATACAATTTATCACTGAGTCAAATGCTGACTGGCGTTTTTCATACCGATTGTTAGTCCATTATTTGTACACTGAATTGACGACGGATTTTTTTCCGTTATTTCCTGATCATGACAAGGAGCACACGGCGGGTGTGACCGGTCGGCAGGGGATGCTCCCTCCTCCATGACACCTGATCCCACTTCTTGTTTCGGAGATCCGTGTTTGCTCTGCTCTTAATTTGTATTCTTTTATGGACTTTGAGATTGAAAACTGTTCGTTATCTCCATATCCATTTAAAAAAAACACTTTGCATTAAGTTTCATTTTTTCCAAATATAAAAAGATTCGCGCCCTCCTTGTCGATCATATATTACCATGTACTCTGTATTGTTAATATTAAGTGGAAGAGGAATTACGAATGCCTTTGATTCGGGATATAAATGGGTGTCACAAAACACCTGTGTCAATCTACTGTGTTGAATAGCATTTGTTGGAACTTGACACAAAGAAAAATTGATGCATTAATTGATTGTATGTTTTTTGACTGATTTTGATTTGAAGTGACCTAATGATAAATCCCTGCAACTATAAAAAAAAACTCGTAGGTTTTCCTTGGTTTTTAGATATGAGACTTCGTTTTGTTTTCTATATAATTCCATACAAAATTTTGCATAAATGTTTAACCTAATGACATAATCTTATACAACTCTCCCAATATACTTGGTGAATATTATTAAAATAACCAATCTATGAGAAATATTGCATATTTCTGTAAAAGATTTAATATATTATTCATCCTTAACAACTCGATATTATAGTATGAGATTTAAAGTTAGTATTTGAAATACTTATAGTGACTGGTTTGGTTTGCTATGAAGCATTACGGAAATTGTCGGAGGAAGCTAGTGACGTAAAGGAGCAAAATTTTTCAAAAACATTGCTGGATCATGCACAGTAAGGTTGTATACTAATATATTGTATTCCTTCGTTTTAGTGAGTATGACTATTTACGTTTTTAGCTCACCTGAGCCAAAGGCTCAAGTGAGCTTTTCTGATCACATTTTGTCCGTCGTCCGTCAGTCTGTCTGTCCGTCCGTCCGTCTGTAAACTTTTCACATTTTCGACTTCTTCTCAAGAACCAATAGGCCAATTTTAACCAAACTTGGTACAAAACATCCTTGGGTAGAGGGGAGTTTAAATTTTTAAAATAAAGGGCCAAGTTTTCTTACAAGGGGAGATAATCAAGAAAAGACAAAAATAGGGTTGGGTCACTAAAAAATCTTCTTCTCAAGAACCACTGGGCCAGGAAAGCTGAAACTTATGTGGAAGCATCCTTGGGTAGTGTAGATATTAAATTGTTAAAATCATGATCCCTGGGGGTAGGGCGGGGCCACAATAGGGAAGCCAAGTTTTACATAGAAATATATAGAACAAATCTTTAAAAATCTATTTCTCAAGAACCACTGGGCCAGGAAAACTGAAACTTATATGGAAGCATCCTTGGGTAGTGTAGATATTAAATTGTTAAAATCATGACCCCCTGGGGTAGGGCGGGGCCACAATAGGAAATCCAAATTTTACATAGAAATATATAGAACAAATTTTAAAAATCTTCTTCTCAAGAACCACTGGGCCAGGAAAGCTGAAACTTTTGTGGAAGCATCCTTGGGTAGTGTAGATATTAAATTGTTAAAATCTTGACCCCCGGGTGTTGGGCGGGGCCACAATAGGGAATCCAAGTTTTACATAGAAATATATAGAACAAATCTTTAAAAATCTTCTTCTCAAGAACCACTTGGCCAGGAAAGCTGAAACTTACGTGGAAGCATCCTTGGGTAGTGTAGATTCTAAAGTTTTAAAATAAAAAAGGGAAGGGGGTTGTTGGGAATGATAGGTATAGCAAGAGGGGGAATCTGGTAAAGATCTGCGTGACCCAAGTTACTCAGGTGAGCGATGTGGCCCATGGGCCTTTTGTTATAATTTTCCACGAAAAACTTACATTGCTATCTTTAAATACTGTTAAATTAATAAACCATATTAGTTGTTAGTTCGGTCCTAAATATCAGTAAACCAAGAGTTGATCGTGGATAATAAAAAAAAATGTCTGAATCGACAAAGCTGTGCCTACAGTTCTTTTTATTCACACAAACTACTTATATATTTTCTGTTTTCAGACTATTTTACAAGAGAACCCTAGAGCTTCTTGACTCCATGTATGAAACTGATTCCAAGAAAACGTTAGAGCTTCTGGACGACCCAGTCACTATTTGGGGAATAACAAGCAATCCACTGACTTTTGCATACGAAAATTTTATGTACGAGTTTATTGCGAAGCCTGCCAGTCAGAAACATCTGAACAAAACCTGGTACAATGATCAAGCACCACACTTTATCCCTTGTATAAAGGTAATATTTTAAGGATATTCGATCCACAGCTAGGAAGGATAACTCCAAAAATCAATATTTAATTTGAAATGCATCAAAAAAAGGCTTGAAAATGATTTTTATGCAATATTTTTCGATTTATTCATCTTTATATGATTCGAAGTTTCTGGGCGTCTTAGAAAAGGTCTTATAAAAGTTGACATTTGTACCCTATCAAAAAAAAAACAAAAATAATACAGTTTTAGAGAAATAAGACTATCTTGAATCCAGCCTAAGATACCACTCCTCATTAGCATGATATGAAATAAGAAGTGATTTATGGGGTCTTGCAATGATAGCAAAAGCCTTTACACTATCTATTATATAATTTATGACGGAAATAGAAGACAAAAAAATACCAAATAAGTATAATTAAAATCAGGACAATTTCTCAGAACGTCTGGATACCTATAGTTTTTTAACCTAAAATATATTTGTTGATCAATTTGCAATTAGGAAATGCCTTGCTGATTTTCCAATTCGCTTTTTCTGCAAATATATTGGAGATTTGACAGTTTTCCCTATATAATATGATTAACTTTATACCATCATCACTTCCATCAAGATCTAGAATTTATGTGTCCCAATCGATTTGATACACTATAACAAGCTCTGCGTTCGAATAATTTCTAATACAGGACAGGGTATTGAAAATTAACTTGAGAAACAAGGATATCGACTAATCGAGAACCTTTGAATGCAACATTCCGCATATACTTTTGCCGATGCAATGGCTTTGTCAGCAAGTACAATCTTTTCGGAAGTCGTAAATCGGTGAACATTTTCGTAAAAATCGTCAGAACCTTGAATTCACTTTGAGTTACCTATCCCCCCTCCCCCTTCATCTTGAGTATGACAGGAAGCAGATGACAGGTGTAACCGGTTGCCAGGGAATGTTACTTTTCCTTGACACCCTGCTCCCACCTTTTATGATTTGGAGAACGTGTTTTCCTTGCTTACAATTTGTTGTTTCGATGTCTGAACTTGATAACAGTCTTTTTCGATTTGTACAGTCCATATGCCAAAAACCCTGCAATATTGGCGATGTCTTGCGTTCCCCATTGGCAAAATATATCTTTAACTATGTAAGTATAAGTATAATGACAGCTGTTTTCTATCAAAAAATATTAAATCATTTCAGTATGCTTATTATAATATTAATTTTTTTCTCTGCCTATGACCCTATATGTTCAGAATGTTTCTGTTAAATTATTTTCCATTGCTTATGTAAACCATGAAAGAGGTGATCAATAAGAAAATATCAACACACTTACAATTGAAGCAATTTTCACAATTTTCTTGATCTCTTTTTTTTAGTGTTTTGATCACTTTCAACACAATTTGATAATTTGTTTTCTTTCAGGAATTGCAACAATGCCTGTTAACTATCAGTTATATTATATTGGAATGTTCTGATTTTTATCCAACAGGAATTAGACTTTTTGAAAAAAAAATGCAAATTATGCTATAGTTTTTACAAACATACATGTACATGTTTACATATTTTTACAGTTTTAAAATATTTTATAGAGAACTGATTTTTACGGCAAAATTCGAATTGGGATAACCAATCAAACAGATGTACACTATTGTTAAACTAACTTCTTAGAACTTTCAAATATTAGTTTCAATTACTACAACAGACACTTTATGTTTCTTTTAAGGTTCTATTTTTGACTATGCTGGTCAGCTATAGTGCCTTTGTTTCTACCAGTATTAGTACTAGATACTATACAAGGGTCCTGGCAAGAGCGTTTGAGTATTACGTGTACTTCTGGGGATTTGGTGACCTGTTAGAAGAACTGTTCTCATGTTTTGTAAGTAGTCTATTTTGAATTCAATGAAACGAAGAAGAAAGGTGTTTGTGTTTACATTAGAATAACGTGAATTTGTAGTGAAATGGAATCGAAATTCTACATATATAATATGTATTAATGTAAAATATTGCTTGTTGATTTTAGTGTTAAATGTCAAATTTTACAGTAAAAAATATTTTTCGTTTCAGGGAATTTTCCACCAAAGTGGTATAGTAGGAAAATCAAATCGTAGTAAACGGACGATAATTTGGAGATATTTAAACAATTTCTGGAATATAGTGGATCTTTTGTCTTATGCACTCTTGATTATAGCTCTATTTGTGCGACATATGCATCCATCTACAACATTCACAGTTGCTCGTAGGATGTTTTCCTTATCGCTACTTATTATGTATCTACGTTTTCTGGAAGCATTTTTGATGGTTAGGACGCTGGGGCCTACGCTAATAATGATCAAGGAAATGGTAAACCGTTCAATGTGCTTAGCTAATAAATTCCTTTCCAAAATGTACTAAAAGCAACTAAATAAATGTCATACTAAGGCATTTATCATTTAACTGCCATGACATGATTGGTTTCTGATTCTTTCTTATAATTTTAACAACGATACCAGTTTTTTTTTTTAAAGTTTCAGTAGTTTCCTACATCTATATACCCTAATAGTTTGGTGTTCTTTAATAGAGGACAACTTAAAGAATGCTTAATTTAGATTAACTTGAGTTATTCAAGACATGTACTAAAAAGCTTGGGAAACATTAATACATGTGTATCACGTCACGAATATTTGATACAGATAGCAACAGAAAATGCAAGTCTGTAAAATATCGTTCTCTTTAAAGTTTTCCCCCAGATAAATGTATGTTTTCCATACGACTATATTAGTCAATCACTGCTGTCCATTAAAACAAAAATTCAATAAAACCCAAATAATTGTTACAAATGTGTTAAACCTTGAAGCTAATGCATTTGTTGATTTATTTCGTAAAGCTGAAGGACCTCTTTGCATTCATCATCCTCCTCGCCGTGGTCATCGTTGGTGTCGGTTTCTACTACCACGCCAACCTTTGGCCAGACCATGTATTCTTCTGGGCTGGAAGATGGACAGACTGGAGGTTTTGGAAGGTCATCTACTATCCCTATTGGCAGCTCTATGGAGAAACATTTAACGACTTCTTGCAAGGTATATATTGAATATAGGGAATAACTATCTCTTTATCTTCTAATTTGGTATTTGCGACGGTAATTGCTAAATTGCAACCGTTAAAACAGCATTTACGGTTGCAAATACCAAATAAGAAGATAGTTTATCGCAATCTAATGCCATTACTGCATCTCGTGTGTTGTTAATGTCTTATTTCCATTAAATATCGCGAAGCATTGTGTTTTTTGCGTCGCTCTATTTTGACGTAACAATAAAAAGCTAACTCTCCCGTTAATGCTCGTTTTACTGCTTCAAACATTAGTTAGAAAATCTAACAACTGCGTCTCGGGACAAGCCCTCGCCACAGTAAGAATACCTTTCATATCCCACAAAATAGCCAGAATATGCAGATTCGGTTCGGAACGATTTTGAAGAATACAAAACTATTTGCATTGAAAATAACTTCCAATGTAATTAAAACAATATTTTTAGGGTTGGGTAAGACTTTAAACCTTAATTATAATCCAAATAAAGACAAAAATTCAACTAATTTTCTCAACGTTTTTTCTCGCTAAGCAATTTACACGCCTTGTTTACTATTGGCACTGTCTAAGCTAGATAATTCATAGTAAATGCACTGAATACGACTTATCACCTGTGTTTTTTTTTTTTGCTAAATTGTGAATACACGGAACGAATTCTACCGTTAAAAGCACATTTTACATTTTCACTATGGAACATTGTATCTATTTCAAACATCAGCGCATTAGCCAATGAAAACATGTTACACAAAACAATTGCATTAGAATAAATGTTTAACAGCCACAAAGAATACATTTGTAAACTATAGAAGCCATAGCCCTAACCCTTCAAACGTTAAAGCCAAGGTTAAGAATTTTAAAAAGTAGGTCTTACGTCAAAATCAAAGGGTCAAAATTCTTGATATCAAATGCATTATCTTCTCACAAGGATTAAATGTGAAAAGTATAAAAGCACTAACCTTAACCATTTAAAATTGGGTCAAGGTTTGCTTTTTTAAGGAGATATAATGTCAAAGTTTATGGTATCACGTGATGTATAAAAGCACTAGCCCTTACCGTTCAAAAGGTATGGCCAAGGTTTAAGTTTAGGTCAAAAGGTCAAGGTAGTTGGTATCTAATGAAAGCCAAAATTAGAAGAATTGTAGCTTTTTTTCACAGAGGCAACATTGCAGCTGCTTTGCTCAAGAATACAGCTGAAAGTTTATCACTGCCTCAACACAAATTAATAATGGACGTCCGCACAAGATGGAATAGTGCCTACGATATGATCTCACGATTTCTCGAAATGCAGGTAGCAATATTTGCTACCTTGAAAAGAAAGAGAAGCAGAATTCAAGTCTTTCCATGATGATGACTTTACTGTGGCAGAGGAAGTGGTCCAGCTGTTAAAGCCGTTTAAGGATATAACAACACTCCTGTGTTCAGAAAAATCTCCCACTTTGTCCATTATCTTGCCACTTCACAATAAACTTCTGGACAAGCTTCGTGAACAAAATGATGATACCCCAACAGTCCGCAGCATGAAAAATATTATGTATAAAGACTTGAAAGAAAGATATAATCGGATTGAACACACTCTACGTATTGTTTCTGCTTTGGATCCGCGGTTCAAGATGCTTCCATTTTTATCAGAAAATGACAGATCAGCGGTTTACTCTGATATTGTGTTAGAAGTCTGTAGAGTACAGAGTATAATCAAAGTGAGAAGAGAGAAAGAAGACAAAGAAGCTGAATTAGATGATGTTGAAGTCCTGAATGAGCCACCCCTCCCCTCACTGTCTTCAGATTCTCCAGATGTTAGCCCTGTCAAAAAAAAAGGGTCAAAGCAGAAGGTTCTTCCTCTACTTGCGGTGATTCTATGGAATCTGTGCTCCACAGCTTTCTTGGTGATGTATACATTACTGATGTTGAGCCTCCAAAATCACCAAGTACTATTGCTGAGCAGCAGGTGAATGAATACAGAAGTGCCCGAGCAATACCTCTTCAGGAAAATCCTCTTTCTTGGTGGAAAGAAAATGAATTTAAATTCCCACTTATTGCTAAACTTGCTAGAGCATACCTTTGCATTCCTGCCACAAGTGTCCCATCGGAAAGAGTTTTTTCAACGGCGGGGGATATATTAAATGCCCAGAGGGCACGTCTAAAGCCTAAACATGTTGACAATTTACTTTTCTTAAAAAAAAACATGCCCTAAACTGAAAAAAGAAACCAAATGTAATTGTTATTGAGTATTGACTTTAAAGTTATCCTTTTTTTTTCTTTTTTTACAAACCAGAAAGGAAATATTGTACCTATTTCTGTTTGACATGTTAATTAGAATTTTATTTTCTTGTTATTTGTTCTTTATTTTTATTTTTTAAGTTTTGAATGAAAACACATTAAATACATTATAAAATGATTGATTTTTCATTTATTCACAACAACAATGAAAAAAAATAGGAATAATAATCAATAATTCCATATAAATCAAACAAATAGTGTGCTTATAAATATCACAATATATCGCGATATTTTTATAAAATATCGCGATAATATCGCGATACGAAATTTTTGGCGATACCCATCCCTTATACCCACTAATCTTCGATAATGGGGCATAAAATTACTATAGTTAATTATAGTGATTACTATAGTAGATCAAAGTTATCACTACAGTGTCATTATTTGAAAGTTGTCACAGTAGAAAATCATAATTTTTTACCATAGTCAATCAAGGTTTTTATAGTGAACACTATGGTAAATTAAAGTTATCACTTTAGCAAATTAAAGTGTCAAAGTAATCTAGTAAATTAAAGTATTTTATAGTCTCAAAATTATCACTTTAGTTTACTTCAGTTAACAATAGTATTTTTTTTGGTTTGGTATATCGTCATGATTAAACACACCTAAAGAATGTGACTTGTGTTGTTATCATTGAATTTAGGAAATACAGGGCCCTGTGCAGATGACTGTACAGCAAATGAGACCATATGGTCGGACGCCTCAGAGGAAAGATGTCCGCAGGAAGACTGGACTGTAGGAGCCGTGTCAGCTCTATACATGCTTTTCTCCAATCTGTTGCTTGTTAACTTGGTTATTGCTATGTTCAGGTATATGATTAACATTGTATGACAGCTTTTTACATGCTCTTTTCCAATCTGCTGCTTGTGATCTGTTTATAGCTTTATTCAGGTACATGTATACAGCTAAACGCACTTTTTAAGCTCGCATGGTTTTTCGCACAAATTAAGGTCACATTGTTTTGATGTAATATTGTGTATCGAGACAACAAAATACATTTTAAAAGTATTTGTTTACATAATTTGAGTTTTATTTCATTTCATGAAACATAATTCACACAATTCAATTGGCAGAATAGTATTTTTCATCTGTCTGGCTGCTTTCTATGTTAATAACATGAATAAGCAGGGATTTTTCAGAATCAACCTTTAAAATCTAGAATCATGAGAGATTCATCCCACTGCAAATTTTAATGTTTCAAACCGTAAATGCAGAAGTATTTTCCTTTTCATGGAAGGAATTTACTGTTTTTAAAAAATAAACAATACTTCATTATCTTACCCTTTAATGTGGTTTCCTTCTGCAATGTTATCCATTTTTGGCGCTACATTTCGAAAAAAACAAGAGGAGTATGTTAAATAAGCAAAGATTTAAAAAAAAATACCTTGAAGAATAAACTTTAAAATTTTCAACTACATGGTATCATCGAAAGCTCATTTTATACAATTTGTAAAAACCTATGGTAGAATCGTTTAGTAAAAACATCCACTTGGAAACATAAGATAATAATTTTAAAAGACATTTATGCTTGACATTATATATGGTAATAAACGAAGGGCTCTGTCATTGTACTGCAGTTCGAAAATGGTAATTTTCATTACAACAATGTGACCTTAATATTTGCGAAAAACCACGTGAGCTAAAAAAAGTGCGTTGAGCTGTATGGTTGACATATGTATGAAAATCAAAGAAACAAGATTAAATTTTCAGTAATAACACATTCATAAATTCATATTTATTTTAGCAGTTCATTTTTTCCCTACGTACCATATATAAATTTTTGTATGTTTATTTGTTTTTTTAGTTTTTTTTTTTAAGTGAATTTAATAGATTTTTTTCTCATTTGCAGCTCTACATACGAGAGAGTAACAGCTAATGCTGAAAACCTTTGGCGATTTGAACGTTACACCGTAATTATGAATTACAAATACCGAGTTCCTTCCCCTGTTAACCTGGTGTGGAACTTCGTGAGGATATACAGGGTCATTGCATGTTGTTCATGCAACAAAGATCGCTGTTGTTGTTGCTGCAGCGAAGATAAGACCGGTAAGTGGATGAGTGCCTGTTGGTTACAGAAATCAATTTTATGCATAAAATTACTTTAAATTTATAAAAAAAACTTCACATTATACGAGTAATCACATCGCCCATAGGGCGCAGTGGTATGAGCCTTCATTTCCTATTGAATCGTGAATAGGAGTTGATTGTTTTGTCACCCGTTGGAATCCCGCTGTTTGAAATGAAGATTGGTCTTCGAATAAGACAATAAATCGAGGTTCCTTATCATAGAAGGTAAAGGCAAAACATATTCTTCCTTGTTTTAAGGCCGTTCGCGATGGGAACAGATCTAAATTCCTGGCCCTTTGGTCATGCTGACATGCCTTTGTTTCTTAACCTTCAAGAGTTTTTTTTTCAGACAAGAAATAAAGGACTTGTCCTTTTCGTATAATTTATGGTTGTTTCACTTCAGTTGTTTAAATAAATTTAATTAACTGCTATCAAGTCCTTTTCTGGGAAACGAACTCTTAGTTGGTCACGTTATCAAAGCCTGTGAAGCCCTTGTTTCCAGTTAAACTTTTTAACATTGTTGTTTTTTTTTTTTTTACTTTTATTTACATTTGAAACGAATAAATTTCGAGTAAAACTGCACTTATAACAGGAACGAGCCGCCGTATTGCTATGTTGTGGCGCGCAATGACCGATATTGATTGATTGATTTATATTGTTTAACGCCGAGGCGGCAATATTTCAGCCATATTTCGGCGGACAAGTTTGTTTATTGACCGGTTTTGTGAAAGTTTTTGGTTTCTCTGGCTGCCCGAAATGAGCCCACTCTTTTTCGAACTCCAGAGAAACGGTCTTCTGCGTGCCAATGGGGTTGTTGTCCCTGACACGGGGCACCATTTCATGTCCCATCCGACGGACTTAAAATTTAAAAATATGTAAACTGTTATAATGATGACCGAAAAGTTGTTTAGAAGTTGTTTGGTCTGTAAAGTTCACCTCGCTCATACTTGAATGTTTCCATTCATGTTTATCAGTCAAGTTCAGTAAAAAATATGTATATAGTGAAAGATCAATGATTGCTGCTAAAAATAATCCTACTATTTCATAAGGTCTTAAAATATCTTAATTCAAAAGCGGTGGTATCATCTGTTTTAGTTTACATAACTCCAAAAGAATTTTTAGTTAAAAAGGTAATTGCAGTTTTAGGCAAATTATAGTACTCAAAACCTTATTCACATCGAATGAAGATTTATTGTACTTATTGTATTGATTGAAAAATATCAAAACTGTTTATTAATTTATCTTTTTTATCGTAATTAACTTACAAATATTCAAAAAGAAATTGCACCGTGACAGAAATATGTAGACAAAATATCACCGCTCAGTGATTTGGTCGCGCTATGACCTAGCTCTGAACCCCCCCCCCCTTCCCTCGAAAAATACACAAAACTGAACATATTTTCTCTGCAATTGGTTTATTTAAGAAAGATATTTGCAAATTTCAATTTTTAAAATTGGACGCCTATTTATTATAATGCATACAGGTTGAGAATGTTTACATATGAAGTCGCGACAGGTGTTCTTTTGATACCAAGTCGACAGATATTAATTAAGATAATTCGTCGACAGGTTGCAAGTATACACCAAATCAAAATATTTTTGTTTTCAAATTAAGGGGATGAAGGATGTATGGTCACGTGACTCAGTTGATTTACGTCATAATCTCTGATAAAATATGTAAAAAACGAGATTGAAACCACAGTACTTGTATAATTTTTTTGACTGTTTGCGTTCACCATCTATTATAAAAATATCTGAAAACATTCAAAATTTCTTGCAAATATTATCAAATTACGGAATAGATTAATCCACTCTGCCGTTTCCCTACTCTGCGCGTCCAGTGCGTCTTTGACGTCATAGTGGATCTCTTAGTTCAGTAAGATCATACACGGTGAAAACGCGTAGTATAAAGTCATAAAAACGTGTCATAATATGTACATGGTAGGGTATTTTGTAAATTTCAGAACGCAAAAAATATTTTTACATGGTTGTTGACGGAAAAGTTCTGTGGGTTTGTATTTCGCTTATTTCAGGAATGTGTGACGTCATAGTTGGGTTTTCCCGTACTCGAGAAATGTAAACATGACACGTTTTTCTCAATTTCATGACTCGTTTAACTTTGCCCCGTGCAATATTGAGCTCAGCTTCACCAATCGATATTTTTACAGTTAATCAATACAATGACGACCTTGAACTTCGACGTAAATTTTCAAATACTGAATGATAGGATTTTTGCAAATTAATTTTTTTATGGTTTAAGTTGTCCTAAAAAAGTCGTAAATTTCCGTCTCCAGATGTGGTGTTACAAAAGAATCTTGCTTTTTCGAATTTTTAACCCTATTCATACTCTAAAATATTTTATAAGACACATTTCCGCTGGTATATTTTTTATCTATGGTGAAAAATTTGAATTATCGACCGAGTAATGGACCCAGAAACACGGAGAATAAAAACTCCGCTCAGACACTGTGGGGTATGGTATTTGTCACTCAATATCTCAGAAATAAGTCTAGAAACCTATTGATATGTCTGCTTTATAGTATGTAGGACATACTAAATAAGATATATACAAAATATGAAAAAAATTAAATGACAGGTATTTTTTCAGCTAAAGGTCCTTCATCCCCTTAAACATTTCGGTACATGCATGTAAAAAATCCTTTTGATTTATAATCACTGTACAAGGTTTCTGGTTTTTTTTTTCAGAAAAAACGGACCCGGAAACGCTGAAAAAATTCCAAAGAATAATGGCGCACAGAGTTTGTGATAAACTGAATTTGACGAAATAGTTTCTTAATTACTGTTTTGAAGTAGACTTCCTATAAGAAAAAGATTGCTGTGATTGAAAACTGTGCTGGCAAAACAGAGTACTGTATCGTATGATGTTTTATTTGTTTTTGAGTGATAACCTTGATTCAACACTGTGTATCAGTTTTTATTTTCTCTCAAATGTATTTTAAGGAATAGCGACATTTCCTTTCTTTCAAAGAGGTGTTTTCAGAAGCTCCAGCTGCCTCATTAATTTATATTTATTTCATTAGTATAAAGAATATTTTTTATTTATTACTTAAAGGTACTTGGACACAGATTTGAAGTTAATTTTAACTCTATAATATGACGAATTATATATTTTAATAGCATTTCATACAAAAATTAATTAAAAGTCTTACTTCATTTCAAAGTTATTAAAACTTCAGATTTTTGGGTGGGTTTGATTGACACGTCCCTGCACTTTCACAAGTTTTAATTTTACACTTAATACTTACGAAAAGTGGCAATCTTTTTGTGTATGAATGAAAAATATTAATACTATAATCCAGAAAATTCAGAGTAGACATGTTCGAAAGCAAAACAAACGCAAATATATTCTCAGTCCGTGCAGTTGTGGTGAGCAGACTTTGACAATTGAACGCACCCGGTGAAATCAAAACATCAACAAAAACGGATCTCCTGCCTTGTTTACAAAAACTGTGTACATAACACGAGTGTGATCGATTTGCACACAGGACTTAGCTCAGAATGACGATACTTGTGAAGGCGTTTTGCTTTCTAACATTTCTACTCCGAATAAAATTATTTTTCTGGATTAAAGTTTTAATATTTCTCTTTAAAACACAACAAGATTGCCTCTCTTCTGGATGATTAAGAATAAAGTTAAAATATGTGAAAGTTCAAGGATGTGTCAATCAAGTTTTAATAACTTTTAAATGAAATAAGATTTTTAATTAATTTTTGTGTGAAATGCTAATAAAATATATAATTCGTCATATTATACAGAAAATATTAACTTCAAATCTATGTCCAAGTACCTTTAATGCCGTATATATTTATGTATCATTCTGAACATATCATGTGCACACGTTTTAAGTAAATATGCAAAAACGCATTTCATGTGTAGAAGAATTTTCAGTGGAAACAAAAAAAGAAAGTATCAAATGTCAAGAAGTAAAAAACCTTCTTTCAAATTGTTATGATATTTTTTTAGGATACAGAGAAATTGGAGATTTTAGAAAAATATCCGGGACAATTTGGTACCGTACTTCAATGCATACGTGTCAGTTTCCTTAAAATGTTCCTGTTTTATACATGTTGTGGAACTATTTTTAAAATAACATCATTGTAATGTAACCATAACACATTTCTTGAAATTGATTACGTTTTATGCATTAATTGATAATAAATATGATTTGACATGTTTACGTACGTTTTGTATTTTTTCTAAGACTGTGATGGGGAAGTTCTGAGTTGTTATATCGGCCGCGACTGGGCTAAGTCAACAACAGCATAGGTAGACACTGTTCTATCACAGTGTTTGGATTTCCAGAATTCACCCTTTACCAACCTAAATTATGATAAAGTGCTTTTCTTAGCCTTTAGTTTCGTCATTATTGAAAAATCAGGCTATTAATTTTGTAACCCATTACGTCTTGGATTTGACATCTGTTCTGGATGAGTGATGGTACGTGTAGCACAGCTCTGTAGTACACAAATTTTATTTCGGAGTCGACGCTGGATATATAAATACGATATGCAGATTTAAAAACGAGATTTGCCAATGAATGATATATTTAAAATCGAATAGGGCGAATTATTCTACAGGCAAGTTGGTTTCGTGGCGAACTTTCTAGCATTCTCGCGAATTCATGGCCTGATATTTGCCCATGACATCCGCATTAAACTCGATTATATATTTATCCGTGGACCTCAGTATCAGGACTTAAATATCGTTTAATCATCAGGGTTTACTTGACATCTAATCCATTTGGAACCGCACCACCCCACGGGATTTAACCACAGGGGTGAGGCCCAGGGTCCTTTTAAGAAGGCTTGGTAACAATTCCCGAACCACCATCCACCGCCGTAGGCCACGGCACATTTTCCAGCGGGGAGAGGTCGTTTTCTTGATCGTATGTGGTAAACGTCATCGCAAGCGCGGTGGTTTCTTGTTGGTTTGCGGTAAAATAAAGCTGTCCCCTGTCAAAAATACATAATTACAGAGAAGGAAATTTTTATAATAGGGCAACATATTAATTATACATCATTGCATGTATACTTTTTGTGAGAAGACTTCCTATGGGGTCCATTGTCGTTAAACAACAGTTAAAAACGTTTCCGGAAAAACATGAAATGCTTCAATCTTTTCATACATCGTCAAATTACTCCGTCACTTGATCGAGATGAACAAAGTCGGAGATTCATTGTTAAACTCGAAAATTGCGTCATTTCCTGTTTTATTTAAAGAAGTTTTTGCTTTAGTTTTCAAATAAATAATTTGAGTAGTTTTTAATTGAGAAAAAAGGTATTCATCTGAAAAACTACATATTTAATTTTTTCTGTAAAATTGTGAACTAATTGATATATACCACATACCGATCAAGTAACCTATATGTGGCGATCCAAACCCGATTCTATAGTCATTCCAAGTCGATCTGATTGAAATTGACAAAGCCGTCCATCTATGTCATTTTTAAAGTTATATTTATACAATCCCTTTTGGTGGATTTTTAGTAGAAAATTTTGGTGTTTAAATGGCTATGCTTAGAAGACTTTACAATAATTCGTCTTGAATTAACATTTCTCTACTCAATGGGAAATCTAGCTTAGCATTTTAATGAACATTTATAATTTTTTAGGAGGTTTACATTTCGGCTTTTTATGACAGACAATTTGCTTGCACAACCTCATCTTGTGTGAAGAAGGGGGGTAATTTGCAAAGTCATTTTTCTATAAAACTGTGCGTTTTTATTTATACATGTGCGTGTTTTCTAGAGGCTGTTTGGTTCAACATAAATGTGTTATATACATGTACTAACGTATAGCAATTCAAAAACTTGCTAAAAGAGAAAACTTTACAAATAAAAAGCAAAAACAGCAGGCACGTAGCTTCGTTTTTGAAAGTGGGGGGGGGGGGGGAGGAGCAATAAAAAGTTTTTTTCCTTACCTGAAAAAAGTTGACAAGCAAAAGAAAAATAAATAAATAAAAAACATTGCCCAAACTCGAACTCGAAAATCCAATTTCGTGGGGGGAGCGACTTTTTTCAGATGCCAACTTCTTTCAATACCAATTTTCCTTTATATCACTTGACTGTGGTAAGCTCTGGGGGCACCCCACCTTTCAATGGACATTTTCAATAGTAAAAGTAATGTTGGGGGAAAAGTTTCAGGTGCCATCTTCTTTCAATACCAGTATTAGGGATACAGTACTACATTCCCTTGATATCACTTTATTGTGGTAAGAACGGGGGGGGGGGGGGGGGGCAACCAACCTTTCAATGAACATTTTCAATAGTAAAAGTAATGTTGGGAAAAAAGTCCCCCTCCCCGGGCCCCCTGTTGCTATGTGCCTGAATAGAATTATCAGGAAACAAAATAAAGTTTGGGAAAGATCCTATGCCATAAAGAAGTTTCAATTATCATCCGTTGACCTTTTAAAATAAATAAATTTCAAAAACAAAAATTCTGTCGGTTCCAATAGTAATTTTATACTGTACATCGATATTTTAAACACTTTACAATCCACCCTCCGTTTGCCGTCACCATGTCACAATAGACCTCGGTAGGACGATAGTTTGGATCTGATTTGTACCAGGGATGAATTGTGTTGACACCGGATGTCTTTTCATCTCTTTTATACAACGATAAGCAGTCCACATTCAGAACTACAAGGATGATAAAGTGGTTAAATTCTCTTTGTTGCGTGGACAATTCTTTTAAAGTTTTATAGTAGTTTTTTCATTAGTTGATTTTTGATACATTTTTGTCCATATTTAATTTTAAAGAGCTTGGTTTTGACCAATAAAATTCTGGATTCCTTTGGAGGTTTACTTCCAAATAATATAAACAACAATAAGAATTATCTTGACATTAAAAGAACATGAATAGGTTCTTTGAGGATAACTATCAAGTCTCACTTGGTATAAAATACTTCCAACTTTCTTCATCTTCTGTCATATCCATATATCAGCAAGATTACAAGTCGGGTAAGTGTGAAACACGTTTTGTACGAAACCGGAATCCAACACACCCACATCCGATCTGACACTTAGTACAACACTCGGAGAGGGAAATAGACTCATGTTTTGTCCTCAAAGAACTGTTAGGAACTTTGTTATCAATCTCCACTTTTACTGTGTAAAGTTGACCCACGATGGCAATCGACAAAAAAGATTGGCCAAATTAGAAATACAAATGCACAACCTCTTTCACGATATTATTGGGTTTGATTTACGGGCGATTTTTATGAAATGTTAATCTCTATGGAGCTTGGTCACTTTCTTGCTTTTGATCTTCTTCAAAACTTTCCAACAGCGTTTACCGAATTTCAAAATGAAGTGTATTTTACAAATCGGTTAAATTGTTTTCATAATCTGAAATATAATTGAATGTATCAGATACTTCATTCTCTCCAATAGTTAATATTATCTTCAGACTGTCCTATACTGTTTGTTATATTTATGAATATTTATCATCTCCACTATATATATTCAGGCAGTCGGTAGAGGCTCTTTACGTATAAAAACTAAAAGTGATAAAAAAAAAATACAGTGGAGACGGTAATTTCATAAACCGGTATATAAATACTCAGTAACTATTTAGTATATACATGTACGACCAAAGGCAAAAAGTAAATACCTATAATATAATCTGTAGATTGAACTTTATTGGGTTCTTTCCTGGAGTTGAAGAATTCCAATAAATGAAGGACCTGTGCGCAATATTTTTAATGTCTTTATATGGATTTGTACACCTCTTCTGAAACAATTTTTGATGAAAAAAAATCTTTAGTTTATGTTTTGTAATTTTCCTAGATTTTTCTTTGAATAATGAAAAAAATGTCAAAAATTTGCTATTTTTTCAAAACCCTGGTAAGGCATGCTGATTTTTTGTCTAAGAACATGTAATGGTATTTTAAGTTTACATTTAGAATATCTTGAAAAATTATCAGTTGGTAAGGTACATTGCATATGTCTTTATAGAAGAAATTTGATCAAAGATCAAAGCTACAGTAGCAACTCCCAACCACAATATTTATAAAGCACTAACAATTTCTTTTGATGATAGAATCTTATTTCGTACAAACGAATAACGTACTACATCAACATAAACTTACTGACAAAGATATTTATCAGAGCTTCTTCTCTAAATAAATTCTGCATAAGTCAACAAAAATCGTTTTTATAATCAGACACATCTGCGAAACAAATCGAGAGATTTATATAAAAGTTTAATTATATGGATGCGCTTTGCCGCATTAGTAGCAAGAGTAGAAGCATCGAAGGGATAGTCAGGGTTTGACATAAGGTGCACGAGCCGGAAGAGAGTTTAAAATATATTTTTGTCTAAAAGCAACATTTTCCGATCTACATTTTTATACGTATAGTTTTAATTTCTATGTTTAAAAGATGGTTTTCCTTTGACATATTTTGCCCCTGATTTATTCCCCTTAGCAGTCATCTTGTAGGGCAAAGTAGTGAATTTTCCACTTTGAGCAACCAATTTTAAACACCCATGCCAGAAATATATGGGGGGAAATATTTACAATCTCAAGATTTTGAATTAATAGAGGGTTTAACAAACGTATTTTCGTAAGCAAAATAGTGTTAACTTTACTTCAGTAACCAATATAACAAATTGAACTTGGTTGAATAATGGAAGGATCTGTGAATGTTACCCTACAACATGGCGGCCATGGGGAATAACTCTTGCTTAAATTACCTCAATGGAAAACCATCTATTTGGGTAATTAAAAGTCAATCAAGTTTTCCAACAGATCGTTTTTTCTAAATGTACGTGCAGCACAATCATCACTCATTCCTCTGAATGTTTTTCCATCTTCAATCGCACATTCATATACCTTTGATAATGACTTTTATTCATCCATTAACATCTTCTTTTTCATTTTCTTCATCGTTTTCATTCTCTTCCTCGATTACATTTTATTGGCAAGCATAATATTTCTAATAATTTAATCGATAAATAGAATGCGTGACTTCTTTAGAGATTTAATGAAATTTAATGGAAATGGATGACGTCTGAATTCCATGGCGTATTTATTCTTACATTAAAATGTATTTTACAAACTGTGAAAGCATTATCTGATGAAGTCATTGATCCAAAGACGAGATGTTTAAATGATATACAAAACTTCAAAACACATTGATTTAGATATACAATAGACCAACCGTCCAGGACATAGCATAATGCTGAATCCGATGAAGACACTACAGATAGAAAATTATTCAAGAAAATAATATTCTTTGCCACGATTTGATCGATTTATTTTTTGTAGTATAAGATGATTCCCGTCCTGAACAAATCACACAATGCGATTGCTTATCCCGTTAAGAAAATGAATTAAGCTTATTACAAAATCTCTCTTAAACGCATTATCGTGCATTTAAGCAAAACAACTAAGCCTATAAAAACATATTAAGATAACAATGTGAAACCAGTCCTCTTAAAATAACTTTACTTTGGCACGTAATTTTCGACTCTTGATATTTGTGTTATCGTCTTGAATGAACTATTTCAAATACATTATACATGTAAAAGAAAACCTTTTTGATAATTTATTTTTCTCATTAAACTTTCTGGGAGTTAGGAGAATTAAATTAATTCTATGTATTCTTTATATTTAAATTATATGAAATCCTATTAACTTAACCCGGGCTTTCCGTAATAGCAAAAGGGGAGACATTTCGTTATTCTCGTTGCAATTATTTCTGCCTTACTTTAATTTCAAGAAATCTTTTTAAACAAAAAAGAAAAAGAGAACCAATAATATTTGTTTTACTTTTCTTCAAGATTAAATATCTAAAATAATACTTAGTGATCTATTCTGATTTTCAGCATCAAATGATACATTGTAAGGTCGCTCTAAGAACCGTTCACTGTTCCATTTTCACGTTCTTTAAACTATTTTGATATGGATGAATTAGAAGTGCATCTAGAGTCGAAAGATAAACGACGTGCTCGGTACTGTACAATCATGTTATAAACAATTTTAATTCAATTTGGAATTGCAAGATTTTCCACTTTGCGTTGTGTTGCCTTTGTAAAAAGCCCTGTGTTAAACTTGTTATATAAGGAGCGCGAAATACTATGTTGTCCCAATGTATTTTAATATCGTTTAATCATTATAACAGTTTCCTTGACATCTGATCCACTGGAAACTGTACCACCCCACGGGTTTGACCACTTCGGTGAGGCCCAGGGTCCGTTTAAGAATGCTTGGTAACAATTTCGGAACCACCATCCACCGCCGTACCCCACGGCACAGTTTCCCGGGGAGGGATCGTTGTCTTGATCGTAGGTGGTGAACTTCATATAAACCGCAGTAGTTTCTTCGGGTTTGGCGGTGATATACAAACCGTCACCTGGTAAAATGTTTTTTTAAACAAATAAGAGGCCAACTGGCCTTATTGGTCACCTGAGTATCATGAAACTTTGAGTTTCATTTGATCTGATTATATTTGACTGTTCACTTAAGAATTAAGACCTTTGGGTCAGGTTTTTAAATAAATTAATTTATACATGTATTATTAACTTTTGTTTATACATGTGAATGCGCGTGTATTTATTTATTGACAAATATTCAGTATCCCTTCTTGTCTGAATTTTCCAATATATTGAATTGAATTCATTTAATCCCCTTTATACCAAAGATAAAAACTTAATGGCCTCTAAATATTACACCAAACTATGTACATGTATGTCAATTATTATTTTAAGATAGTTATAAATACCTAGTGTTCCAGTAGCTGAATCAGACAAATCCATCTGGAATTTCCCTGGTGAGACACTGAAGCCTTCATACTTCTCATACAATTTAATGTTATTGTGTAGTGTAATCGAGATGTAAAAGTACGAAGGGTTTCTTGTTAACTGGTAGATTACGTCATTTCCTGTTATAAATTTGAAATAAGAGTTTTCAATCACAGAACTATGGTGTATGCTTTGACAAACCTTGTGTTAAACCATATAGGGAAAGCAAATCAATGTAAAATTGTTAAGTTATTGATCAAAACTACATACCGATCCAGTAAGCTGAATGTGGCGATCCGAACCCGATTCTATAGTCATTCCAAGTCCGATTAAAATCGACAGATCCGTCCAGCCTTCTCTGAATAGCCTGTTAACGTTAAAAATTGTTTTTATAATACAAATGTTTTTTTTTTTCATACAAGGAGTTAAATGCTTAAAGAAATGATATTTGACGATTAAATTCTTATGGCCATGAATATGTATAAATTACCTGAGATTTTCATTTTTTGTTGCTCAACAGAGCGTCTAGTTTGATCTATTTAGCCCCGCTCTATCATAAGAACTTCTGACCCTGGGGCCATGAATTTTACAATTTTGGTAAAGATTGCACCGATTTTAGTGGTTTAGGCCCCACCTCTGGGGGGGGGGGGGGGGGGGGGGGGGGGGGGGGGGGAAGGACCATGAAACTTCCGAAATCCCACAAAAAGGTATATTTAGAAACAGGGAATGGATACTTTCACGAGTCATGTTTTCATGATACCTTGTGTTAATTTAAATTTTTCTAATGAGGACTTACTTCTGGAGAAGGAGGGGAGAGGGTCAAGATAACATTTTACATGTTTGTAGCTTCTCGACTGCATTTCCATTAAAAATTACAGTCAAGATAAAATGCTTAAGGTAATGGAATAGGTATACAGTCTATGCAAAAGACATCGGACCGTCTGGTCCGATGCGTCATTCTTTTTTCACCGGACCGGAATGTCCGATGTCTCAGAGTAAAAAAATATGTTGCCGACATCGCTGACAAAACATAAAATAGTCAAACTTTAATTCTATTACCAAATATCTATTACCAAATCCAAGTGCAAAGAACTTAAAAGTAATGATGAATGTTTAAAACATCAAAGAAATCACTGCCATGTTTTTCTACCGCCATGACTGAATATAGGGTCAGACTAATAACAGGAAACGGACAATAATACTATGTTTTATTATACAAAGGAAAACATTTTAAGTGTAGACAATATGTACATGTAAACGTTACTATAATCAAGAACAACAATTTTAGTCTCTGGATAACTACTTTTAAAACTTGTAATCCAAAGAAATAAATGCATGTAATGAAAGGTGGGACTAATATCAGTAATATTCCCATTAACTGCAATTTTTAAAGAAATAAATTCCCATTCTGTTTCAATATATTGATTTTGTTTAAAGAAATGAAATTTCATTTTCCACTTTTTAAAAAAAAGATATTAATAAACATTTTTGAATATTATATTTTTGTAATTAGGTGAATGATTTTGTTCTGTAAAAACCTCACTGAAATTTGAATAAGTTAAATAAGTTTAACTTTTCTATGATTATTAATGGAATATGCCCAACCGATTCTAACCGATAATCATTTTCCATCACTAATTTTCACGTGTTTCATTTGTTTAAATTAGGTTTTTCGGTCTGACAATTTGATTCGGTCCTGTGTGTTGATCAATTACATAGGACCGAATGTCCTGTGTGGTAAAAAACAAGAGGCCCATGGGCCACATCGCTCACCTGAGAATCTTTTGTCATATTGTTCTTGACCAGATTTCCCCCTTGTAATACATATTGTGGCCCCGCCCTACCCTCTGGGGTCATGATTTGAACAATTTAGAATCTACACTACCCCAGGGTGCTTCCACATCAGTTTCAGCTTTTCTGGCCCAGTGGTTCTTGAGAAGAAGATTTTCAAAGATTTTTCCTATATATTTCTATGTAAAACATTGATGCCCCATTGTGGCCCCGCCCTACCCCCGGGGGTCATGATTTGAACAATTTAGAATCTACACTACCGCAGGGTGCTTCCACATCAGTTACAGCTTTTCTGGCCCAGTGGTTCTTGAGACAAAGATTTTCAAAGATTTTTCCTATATATTTCTATGTAAAACTTTGATTCACCATTGTGGCCCCGCCCAACCCCCGGGGGTCATGATTTGGATAATTGAGAATGTACACTACCCCACAATGCTTCCACATGAGTTTCAGCTTTTCTGGCCCAGTGGTTCTTGAGAAGAAGAGTTTCAAAGATTTTTCCTATGTAAAACTTTGATTCCCCATTGTGGCCCCGCCCTATCCCCGGGGGTCATGATCAGTTTCAGCTTTTCTGGCCCAGTGGTTCTTGAGAAGAAGATTTTTAAAGATTTTTCCTATATATTTCTATGTAAAACTTTGATTCCCCATTGTGGTCCCGCCCAACCCACTGGGGTCATGATTTGACCAATTTAGAATCTACACTATCCCAGGATGCCTCAACATAAGTTTCAGCCTTATTGGCCCAGTGGTTCTTGAGAAGATTTTTTAATGACCCCACCCTATTTTTGTCTTTTCTTGATTATCTTGGCCCTTCATTTTAACAATTTAAATTCCCCTTCACCCAAGGATGCTTTGCACCAAGTTTGGTTAAAATTGGCCCAGTGGTTCTTGAGAAGAAGTCGAAAATGTGAAAAGTTTACAGACGGACGGACAGACAGACAGACAGACGGACGGACGACGGACAAAATGTGATCAGAAAAGCTCACTTGAGCCTTCGGCTCAGGTGAGCTAAAAACTTTTCGCATAGACTTGGTATATGGATAAAACGTCGTAGGAAAGCGAGAATACGACAAATTTGCAGAAAGAATTTTAGCAATTTAAATCGCTGTTTTTAGACAAAGAAAAATATCTTACGGTCCACCCTCCGTTTGCCGTCTCCATGTCACAATACACCTCAATAGGACGATACTTCGGGTCCAACTTGTCCCAGGGATGAATCGTGTAGACGCCGGATGTCCTTATACCTCTGTCATACAGCGACATACAGTCAATATCTAGAAC
Source organism: Saccostrea cuccullata (assembly GCF_032062105.1). Lineage (NCBI taxonomy): Eukaryota > Metazoa > Mollusca > Bivalvia > Ostreida > Ostreidae > Saccostrea > Saccostrea cuccullata. The sequence goes on from NW_026940497.1 coordinate 54,069, forward strand.
TACAAGGACGTTATGAGTAGTTAAATTTTCTTGCAAACATAAACAATCCAGTCCTAATCAGATTCGTAATTTATTTTAAATTTAGCTTAATCATAATTACTTATAACTTTCCGTTATATCTTTGAGTCTAAGAACTTGAATTTAAGGAAAGTCCCTTCTTCCCTTGGTTCAACATTTGAAAAAAAATCAAAACTATTTTTTTTTTCATTTGAACAATTTTAAAAATGTAACAAATGTTAATTTTTTTAGAAATACAAAAAACATGTTTATCATATCTAAAAATGTGTTTTGTAATCAAATAGTTTTTATCAGCTTTATTTTTTTTATCCCAGTGTTGACCTTTTGGCAGAGGTGTACTTTTTAATCTTTAAATGACTTCATGAACACGACAGTTGTCACCAATAGGCAGGGGATTTTCTCTCCTCCATGGCACCTTATCCTAATTAAGCTTTTTGGAGGTCCAATTTTGTATTGTTTAATGGACTTTCGCGTTATCTCCATATATTTCAATCCAAAACCTATATCGATAAAATATATATCTACCTGGTATATAAAACCCCCAACCTTCTTCCTCCCCCGTCATATCAGCAAGATCACAAGTCGGGTAAGTGTGACAGACCATTGTACTTAACCGGAAGCCAACACAGCCACATCCGGTCTGGCATTTAGTACAACATTCGGAGAGAGAGTTCGACTCGTGTTCTGTCCGTAAAGAACTGTTAGACATTTTGTTGTCAAACTCCACTTTTACTGTGTAAAGTTGGCTCAAGGTGGCAGATGTTAATATCAACTGGCTCATAAAGAAATAAAGGAGCACTATTCCTTTCACAAGACTGGGTTTCATTATTTATTTTTATTTCAGATTTTTGAACAAGGACAGGTATTTTTAGAGTATTCGCTGATAAGAATATTTCACTATTTTCATCATGGAAAGTTTATCACCATCGACCTCTTTCAAGTCCTGTTTCCTTAAATTTCAAGGCTCTTTTAAACAGATCATGCATTCCAAGATCCAAAATGTTCCTTAATTGGGTTGTTCAAGTTAAAAAAAATCGCTATTCAATGTATATCACTGTCTCAAGTTAACGCTAAACACTTTTGTATTGGCTGAGCAACTAAGGGGCGTTTCTATATCATTAACCAAATTCAATTTAGAGAATAACAAATTTTATCTTTACTCTCCATTTTAAAGATTAATCATTTTCTGATGTTCAAGGATAATATATCAAGGCGTATATGCAGCTTTTTCAAACTTTAAATTATAAATCAAATCTTTTAAGAGTAAAGTTGCATTTTAAATATATATTTCTAATCTTTCCTTTTCAGTATTACGTCTTTCCTCACAGACGTGTGTTTATGAATAATACATACTTATGTCGCCCAGAATAGTGCCTATTTACACACGAGATTAAAGACAAACATTACTTGCAACAGTAATCTCATCAATTAATTTTAATGTGCGCGATCGAAGGAAGGAAAAACCATTTCAAAAGTAGATGATTTGAATCTTAAGATAAAGAAGAAAAATATGGGGTAAATGATTTATTCATTTTAAAGAACAAAGCATGCAAATAAGAATAACGCACTGTAAATTAATTTTTCATTATAGCGTCCTCTGATCTCGGATTCGGTAGTGATTTTGAACAGCTTAACGTATTTTAATGTTACTTAATCACAAAGTTTTTATGAACCCTCTTTTCTTCAGGAATTCTTTATAAACTACTAATAATTCCAATACTGTTTGGTTAAAGTCGACACCGGTCATTGTCAAATAAACTTCGGGAATATAACATTCTACTTTTGAATTTTGTGTGATTATTAAAATATCAAAACTTATTTTCATTATCGGAAATCAATGAAATCTATGCAGCCATGCTCTGTTTGATGCATATGAAAAGTTCAATTTGAAAATATGTCGATACATTTGCTGGTAAAATTCGCAATGCAAAAGTATCTTCTGGTTGCAATTTAACTGCATTGTTAAAAAGGCTACATATACACAGGACAAAAATACAAAATGAGAAGATGCATAGAGTGCATGATGCTGTTTTATCACATTACGCATGATGACTGTTGAAAATTACTTAAATCTTTTTAAAACTTTTCTGTGATAAAACCTCTGCTATTCGAGACCTTGAGAGGAAGTTTTAACGTGTATATTAATCTATGGAATAAATTCACGAGATCCCTATGGATATTTTTATTGAAACTCGGGTCCCTATTTAACTCGAAGAGTACTGATGCTGCGATTAGAAATCATTCCATATGTTTAAAGAGGATATGAATGATTTTATCCAGAAAAATTACATTGCGAAATTGAAAGAGGTTTTAGACAAATAATTATCCGTCAAAGGGCTTAAAATTCAAGACCTATACAAAAGCTCCCGGTTTTAAAGGTGTAAAGAACCTGCAACTTTCACTTCAAAGTGATGAGAGTTCGGCAATGGAACAGTAGCTACATATATATTTTAGTCGACTTACGTCAGTCGAACACATTACAAGTCGATAAAGAAGGGAGGGTTCTACCGACTGAGCAGATTGCAATAGTTACTATTATGTCCCTTTTGGGGTTTAACCTAAGGGAAAGAAATAGCATCTATCCTCCTAAACTTTGTTACAAGACATTGATGCGTGCTGTTCACCATTTTTAGTAACACACGGTAAAGAAATTTACTAAGTGTTTAATGTCATACAGAAACCAGAAAACAAAATGATATTTGAGAAGGTTTGTACAGTTGTAAAAAATGAACTGCGCTCCTTATAACGGTTATACCGTCGGACGTATTATCTATTGATTTTGTTGAAGTGTTGCCTAGCTGCAGACCTGTAGCGTTATGGTTTTATGTATTTGTCTTTTACCCTAATGGTCAAACACAAATATATAAAACCATAACGCTACAGGTCTGCAGCTAAGTGTTGCCATGATTATTAATAATTAGTAGAAGTTACAGAATTTTTTAAACAGCCTGAAATGTTAGAGTTACTATACAGTTTATTTTTCTATCATTATTCAAATTGACTCAGAATGAAACGACAATTATTTCATTTACAAGTTCAAGTTCTATACATTTTGATACTATTGTAAAAGAACAGTAGTACTACAATGTCATAAAACACTTACTGATTAATACTAGAGGTACTTAAGCAATGAGCTCACTAAATGATACCCCCGCCTCCTATAATGTCCATTGTTTTACGGTAACGTGTAAAGTGGAATAACTCGTCCTATCAAATGTTATCCAGAAGCTTTTAGAGGTGACGTCATAGGTAAACATATAATGACAATGTCCATGTTTTGCTATGGGAAACCTAAAATACGTGTCGAATAAAAAAGTAAAAAAGGAGGTGCACAATGGCAATATGTAATGAAGATTCTTTGAAAGTTTCATTAAATTTCACTAAGTAATAGTAAGATCATATGAAGAGAAATCTTCGTCATGAAGAATGGGCGGAGCGAAGCGGAACGCATTCTTCGTGACGAAGATTTCTCTTCATATGATCTTACTGACTTAGAACAGAACCTCAGCCAATCAAATGCATGGATTAAAAATAAACTCCTCCCACGGCTTCGTCATATATAAGGCCCAACTTGACCGCTCGTTGTACATATCGAGCACGCAATCAATATTGAACACACGCGGTTTCAGAATGGACTCCCAGCCCATTCAGGTTAGCAGGGGATTATATGAAATACCTTGATTTACTGGAGAAATGGTACGGTGAAGATATAAAAGTAACTGAACTAATGAATACCATAGGCGTCGGAAGCAAATTGAAAGTGTGTGTGTGGGGGGGGGGGGGGGCTAAACAAAAACAAGAGGCCCACGGGCCTTATAGGTCAACTGAGTATTGTGTAACAACTTTCAAACAATTAAATTTGGTCCGTGTTTAAACCGGAGGCCATGAAATTCACAATTTACAATTTTTAAAGAGGCACCATTGCTTATCATAATTATTAACTTAGCATGCTTACTCTATTTACTTAATACCCAGAGGTAGATCAGAGTAACTGAGAGAAAATGCACTTCCACTTTAAAACCAGTTGTGCACCTCACCCCAAAGGAACCACTGACCTAGGGGCCACATATTTCAAAATTTTGCAAATTTAATCATAAAATGGTTGATTAATACCAAAGAGCAGATTTCAAAGCATTAATTTATTTTCAGACTATGTAAACACCCCCCCCCCCCTTTGACCCTGGGGGCATAAAAAAACACTTTGCTAGATGCACATTTCTTCATCATATATATATATATTTTCAAAGAATTAATGTATTTTTACTACGTAATCAATAGAGCCCCGCCCTAACACCAGAACCCCTGACCCTGGGGCCATAAAATTCACAATTTCGGAAGAGGCACTCTAGCTCATCATAACTATATGCCTAGTTAGTTTATTTAATACCCAGGAGCAGAGAAGAAGATTTTCACAGAAATAATGCATTTTAACTATATAATCTATAGAGCCCCGCCCTAACACCAGAACCCCTGACCCTGGGCCATAAAATTCACAAATCTAGAAGAGGCACTCTTGCTCATCATAACTATGTGCTTACTTAGTTTATTTAATACCCAGGAGCCCCGCCCTAGCACTAGAACCCCTGACCCTGGGGCCATGAATTTCACAATTTTGGTAGAGGACTCAATGCTCATTACATTAATGCTAAGAGTTTGCCTGCTTGATGTCCTTGAGTAAAGAAGAAGATTTTTAAAGATTTCATTAATTTTAGTGGTTATGGCCCCACCCCTCAGGCCCCAGGGGGGCGGGGACCATGAAATTCACAAATTTTGTTCCCCTCCACCCATATATGCTGTGTACCAAAATTGGTTCAGTGGTTTCAGAGAAGAAGCTGAAAATGTTCAAATGTTAACACACGACAGACGACGACGGACAAAAACGGATAGCAATAGGTCACCTGAGTTACTCAGGTGACCTAACAACAAAAAAGGTAAAGCCTAATTTTCAATGCCTATATTATGTATGTATTTGCAAGAAAAGTGGGTGGCTAAGCCCCCCCCCCCCCCGGTTCCGACGCCTATGAATACCCATGTAACACGAATCGTAATATCTACATTTTTGAATCAAAGTACTCAGAAGTACAGAGAGCCGGGCTCATTTACAGAGTAGAATGGATTTCTTACATGAATCACGTTTATATTCTGATGAAAAAATTATTTTAAAACTACCAATATTAATGATAAGACACTGACAGTGAGTTTTTCAATACCACGGTCCGATTTTGTCAGAATCAGAATTAATCTGGTACCGCAGCTGAATGTAAACAAACAGGCCAGTCTGGTTCCCTCTCCTCCTGCTTTAGTTAGAATAATCAAACTGTGTCTCGGTACAGGCCCTCACCACAGTTGGAATACCACCCATATACTCGCAATGTAGCAAAAAATTGCAGAATCGCACTGAAACGATTTTGAAGAATATATTAATGATTTGCACTGGGAATAACTACCACAATAATCAAAACAAACCTTCTTCAGATTGCTTATGCCTTTTATCCCAAAAAATAACCAATATAAATACGAAAATCCAATTAATTTTCTCAACGTTTTTCTCTCGATTCAAATTACCTGCCATGTTTGCATTCGGAACTCTCTAGATTGTTCCTAGTAAATGCACTATGCGAGTTATCGCCCGTGTTTCTTTCTGCTACATTACGAATACACGGAACGAATTCTATCGTTAAACCGGGTCCGTAGGACAATATCATTTTAAACCGGGTCCGTAGGACAATATCATTTTAACGATAGAACATTCTATCTACTTCTGCTTTACCTCGTATGTGTAGAGAACTACGAAAACACTGATTATCAAAAATCCTTACGCTAATGAACTATGTTCTTTGACTTATGAAGTTTTCAAAGTCATTACTACTAATGTTTATTTTATATAGATAAAACTTCGTTTTATTTTTGTTGCTTTATTTAGCGTTTGTATTATCTCAAAAGCGGCTGAAAGTAAGAACTATATTTTTGCACGTAACTTTAAAATGGCGACTATGGGGTCAACATCCTGCCTTGAACAGGATCACATAAGCCGGCAATTGCTCTTTGAGCAATAAGCCCAGCTAAAAATAATTGTGTTAAGATGACAAGGCTCTAGTCAGCAGGAGTGGGTATAGCTGTCCAATATCAAATAAAAATTTGATGAAAATTGTGATTAAATCTGTCTTCAAAGACAAGGTTCGTCTCTAATATAGATGACGATGGTTGAAATATTTCGAGAGATTAAAAAGATACGTGTTTACCCTTTCACTTTAAACCAAAACATTTTCTTCCGTGCAATGGGGATTGTCGGTGTATCTTCACTACATTAAATATGTATTTAAAATTTCAATACATTAAGTGAAGCTTAAAAACACGATAATACCCCTGCTCCCTTAAATCTTTACAGATTGATTCGTAGAATAAGCTTTTGTCAACAAATCAGTCTGAGATCGATAAAATGCAGTAATTTTTTTTACTCTTTCTTTTTTTTTTAACTGAAAACAGCAGATTAATTTTCATCAAAATGTATTAAAATAATACCTGATATTTGTTATTGCGAATTAGAGTATTAATAACGAAACAAACTTACATGTATAAGCGCATCGTTTTATTGAGAAAGAAATAAAGGAAAAGTCCCTTCAGACCTATAAGACTCCAGTGGCATATTTAAATGGTAGACATTTTTCTTTACACACATTAAATGTATAGGGCAAAATAAAATAATGATTGAATGTTTTAAAATGGCGTCGAATATTAATCCTTGTGAACACACAGTGATAAGAAATATAGAAAGAGATAGATTTTATGTTATGTAGGCCTTTCAATTAATTGTTCAAGTTGCACATATGGTAAAAAACATTGTATAGATAGATTTATAGGTACATAAAATTATTAAAAAAGATAATAACTTATGCATACTTTTAATAACCTCATTAAAAAGTTTAATTATTTATAATTGACTTTTCCGATGTTGTGTTTAAGGACAGGTAACTCAGGCGTGAAAAATGACCAACTTGGTGCCGATTTATGAGTTATCGTTTATAAAAATGACATATACGCTGCTTCAGCATTGGTATTGTTATACACAAAAGGGTTCCTTACATTGTTTTGTACACAAAAAGTTTTGACCAAGAGAAAGAGAATGCCTTCACTCTACCTGAAATAACAGGGTCAAATGAATGGGGAACAGACTATATTCAATAGTTTTAACTCTCTTTGACGATTATTATGAAGAAGAAAATTTAATGTCATGTTTTTTGTGTTCGCGCTTTTTCGCTTCCTGTGTAAACATATATATTTTTACGATTAAATGCAACAATTGACCATCTTATTTGTGTTACTAAGCACGAGGGGGAACGACCGAGTGTAAAAATTTAAATAGGTTAGAACTGAGAAGGAGGGTAGATTTCACTTTTTATTTTAATTAAAAATTTTAATTATATGCAGTAAACCGGTGTCCGCAACTATTCAGTACTACATAAGTTTAACATTGGTGCTAAATTTTAAAACAACTGGATTCTACTGAGAGCAAAGAAACACTTGGGAAATGCTAAAAAATGCCTTGCGTGTAAACAGTGAGATACCCCGAGCCTGCTCTAAACAAGTTTCAGCAGTGATTTATCGTTCATAACACCGACCCCTAGCGGCAGTTGAAAGGCCTATGTTATGTGAGGTATTTAAACATGTTTAGAAAAATATTCAATATCAAACAATAAGACAAGTTATTCTTCTTCACATATCTGTCCACCAACTGAGAATCTGCGTCGAAAAGGTCAAAATAAATGTTTAGAATCTTTAAACTACTACCAAGCAGAAGATTTTTAATCCGTCTATTGAATTGCGTGTTATATAACGGAAGAAGTTTTAGACTGTATCTACAGTGTAGTTAACAAACACCGCTTACAAGCCTTTATCGATTACAAATACAAAGGTAAGTATTTGCTATTTTACCCACTATATCTTTTTGAATGAAATTACTTGGTTCAATTTTAGCTGAAAATGCCTTTACAATTTAATGTTATTTAGATGCCAATACTTTTTGAATGTTTAAAGGTTTTCTGAGTTCACGGTGTTTTGTTTTTTTTTTTTTGGGGGGGGGGGGGGGGTTGGGGGTTGAAAAAAATCATTAAACAAATACATGCATTAAAATTTAAAAAATACATTCATACCAAACGTTTATATGCAAAATTATTCTCTACTTATGTTAGACAAGGTCATTATCATTATGAAAGAAGTTACACTTCATTTAGTATTTAAAATAATAACAATATATCCTTTATGATTAATTTATCGATAAATGTATCTTGTTTTCGTGCAGAAGTCCGTTATTTAAATTCTAACAATAAAAAGCTTAAAATATCAGAAGTTTCCAGAGCCTTAAATATAGCTTGGTATGAAGGTTTCAAATGATTCCCTTTTATTTTATCAATATGTAGGACAGGAATGGCTCCTTTAAAAGTGGCAACACTCAAGATACTTCGTGCACTCATTCTTATTGAAGGTAGGATGTTTCCTAATGAAAATTGTTCATGAATTGTTAGGAATCGAAGTCGTTTTAATTGTGAAGAGTTATTAATAAGTTGTTTGAGATTTTTGAAGAATCAACATTGACATTAATTGATTTAAAAAAAATGATACACACCAGAATATGGATTATAAAGGTGGGTTTTTCTATCAAGTACAAATTTCTAACCTTATTGATTGTATGACCGATTAGCTAGGGGGTGTCCACACTGTGGCTCGAACCTACGACCCTCAGATTTAAAATCCAACGCTCTACCGAATGAGCTAAAGGGTTAACCCACTAGCTATTGCTAGTAGGAGCGTGGCCTCACTATTTACAACACATAGCCACTTTTAAACTCTGTTACACTTCCCCCTTCTTTTTCTTGAGATTTCTTACCCCTAAGAAATCTCACACACACGAGACTCTAAACACCACTCACCATGTGGGTTTTTTAGTTGGGCGCCAATATGACCGATTAGCTAGGGGGTGTCCACACTGTGGCTCGAACCTACGACCCTCAGATTTAAAATCCAACGCTCTACCGAATGAGCTAAAGGGTTAACCCACTAGCTATTGCTAGTAGGAGCGTGGCCTCACTATTTACAACACATAGCCACTTTTAAGGTAAAGATCCATACCACGTAAAATAACGTTATGTGACGTTATTCTCGTTTGTGACGTTATTACGTCAAACGCGCCCGACGCTTATTCTATCAAAAATGCCTGACGTCGATTTCACTTACCGTAAAAAAAGGTACATTAATTTACAAATAAAAGGCATAAATATACGATGTTCAGTTATTATCCGGGATGCATGATCGAAGGAGAGTTTAAATTTAGATGATTCGTCAAACCGAAAGTACAACAAAGATGGCATGGAAGATTCATTGTCTCGAGTACAAGATAACTAAAAGACTTCGACAATCGGGTCGTTTTTTGTCTCTGTAAGTTGAAGAAATACAGAGTAACAAATAAATGGTTCTCTTGTCGAAAGTCATTATCGTTTGCTTACATGTTTGTACATAGGCTTAGTACATAACCATTTTCGAACCACGTAAGGCTCTTCAAGTATTCAGGTACCTAACGACTTTGCTTCAATATTCCGATTTTTATATGTCGTTTTTCTCTTCTCGATTGTTTGAATTAAAATATCGTCCCCTGGGGATTGACTCAGGATTTTGAAAAAAAATTATGGAAAACTTTTTTTTTTTACAATGTATATATCATACATAAAACAGTTACTGCACAAATATTAATGCTCTGTTATTTGGTATATCCTTGCACTGAAACATAAAATAATTATTGATAAAAAAACCCCCCAGAATATTTCATCTAAGTAGGAAAGGACATTGATACATTGACAAAAAATTCCTTAATACACATAATATGTGACAATAGAATAGAATAGATTTTATTCCAGATCAGGGCCCTTGTGGGCATATTACATACATGATTATTAAACAGAGCATATAATAGTTATTAATAAGATGTGATGTGTTCTTAGTACATGTATATACTTAATCAATTTACACATGGTTCATAAGTTGAAATAATTGCTAACATGTGAACTTTAAATACATATTGTAATTAAAAATATAAAGAAGTACCATCGTGTATCATAATGCAAAAAAGCCAGAGATATACATACACAGAAATGAAAAATATATATATATATATATATATATATATTTTTTTTACATACCAACACATACATACATACACATATATATACATGTCCACACACATACATACTGAGTAGCTATATTCCACTAAATTGCAAAAGATACCACGGGACAGTGCATTGGTACTTTATAATTCACCATGTTTTGTTTGCATATCTTATGAACAAAGTAATATTTAATAAGTGTTTGAAGTATACAATTTTTTTTTTTTTAATTTCTTTATACATGTAGAAGACACACTATATTGCACCCTTGATCAATTCACAAGAACTTCACTACAGATTTTTTTTTTTTTTTTTTTTTTTTTAAATTTAGTACATACAGTGTTTACATGCACCTATTATTATTATAAAGAGAAATGCCACATTATATGCATCAGTATTTTATATGGCTTGTCTAACCAGTTCACAAACAGCTGAAAGTACTTCAATATTTTCACAATTTAGAACCCACAACAACTTATTTTCATTATTTAAATGAGAAAAATTGATACAGTGTCTTTGTATAACATTAATCATATTCTCTCGTTCTGTAACAAAACTCAAACATTCAAAAAGTGTGTGTTTTTCATCTTCAATAACATTCATTGAGCATTTAGTACAAAATCTTTGATCTCTAGGAATGCCAAAGTACCGGCCTCTTTCAATTTGTAAATTGTGAGAAGATGTACGCAACCTACATATTAATTCTCTTTGTTCAAATGGCAGGCATAGTAAATATTTTTCAAGTCCAAAATTTGTTTTAATCTTAACATAAGTATCCAGTTTACCTTCTTGTGACAATCTAATCAAGTTCCACTCATTCATGTAGTATGAAATTAACTGTTTTTTGCATTTTATCTTGAAAGTTTGCAATTTGTTAGACAAAATATCCTTATTAAAGTTTATCATTTCTGCAATTTTACTATATGTTCCATACCAAGATGGTATACTGTTACTCCAATTAATCTTACTTTGAGAATATGCTGCTCTCAATAATGGGAATGACATATCTAGACATTCTAATCTATGGACATAATTCAAAATACTTTTTATAATATCAAAATGAAGGGGGAGCCTACCAAGCTCAGATAATGAGGAGAAGTTTGCACTTTTCCTATGCAGTCCCAATATATTCTTACAAAATTTTAAGTGTAGATTCTCGCACTTCAACTTACTAAAAATATCATATACAGAGAGTTTGGAGGTTTTACGAAAAATACTTGGTCGATTAATGTTCCCCCATATTTCACATCCATAAAGCAAGATGGGTTTTATTGTATGATCAAATACATGTAGGGATGTTTTAACACTTGGCTTCAAAGACAAAAATTCTTTTTGCAGTTTATAAAATGCCTTTAGAGCTTTTTTATACAGGTCTTCCTGAGCATATGAGAAGGTTCCAGAGGCACTAAAGAGTACCCCTAGATATCTATAAGAAGACACAGATTCCAAAACCTGGTCAAACAGCTTAAATTCATTTTTTATCAAACGACCCGCTTTATTAAATATCAGAATTTTGGTTTTTGTTACATTCACTTCCAGACACCAATCATTACAAAATGACTGTAATTTATGCAATTTAGATTGAAGACCTACTGCTGTCTGAGATAACAATATCACATCATCAGCATACATAAGACAGTTAATTACCTTATCATTAAGTAAGATGGGATTAGGGGTGTCTTGAAGATACTCAGGTAAATCATTGATAAAAATTTTAAATAAGGTTGGGCTTAGATTATCGCCCTGCTTTACCCCTAGTTTGATGTCAAAGAATTCTGTGTGAGAATTTTTCATTTTAATACAAGATTTACTTTGACTGTACATACTTTTGATTATATTATAAAACTTTGTTCCAATAAATAATCTTAGAAGTTTGTATTTTAAGCCAGAATGTATTACAGTATCAAAAGCTTTACGAAAGTCAACAAAACATGCATATACTCTTCCATCTTTGGTATGACAATAAGTCTCTATTATATTTCTTAATATAAACATATGATCTGAAGTTCTTGCTGATCTAGTAAACCCTAGTTGACAGTCACTTATCATGTTGTGTTTAGAAAGAAATTTATCCAATCTTAAATTCAGAATACTATTGAAGAGTTTCCCCATTGTATTTGTAATAGTAATTCCACGATAGTTGTTTGGGTCATTTGTGCTACCAGATTTATGAAGAACTGTTAGAAGTCCATCAGTCCACTGACTGGGGTATTTTCCATTAACTAAGCAACCATTAAACAATTTCTTCAGACTTGCCAATAATGAATTTTGCCCATATTTTAACATATGATTTGAAACTCTGTCAAGACCAGGTGATTTGTTACATTTAAGTCCACTGATTGCTTTTGATATTTCAGATTCACTGATTTGAAAATCTAGTTCATTAAAACATGTCCGAACTTCTAATTTAGAAACTTGCTTTTCTAAATCAGCTATTCTTTGTTTAAATGAATCTTTGACAGTGTTTAAATTTAAAAAATGTGTCAACCAGCAAGAGGCAGTTATTGCATTACCATTATCAATTGACTTTTTATTAGAAATGTCTCTAATAAGATTCCAGTATTCCTGAGGATTGTTTGGTGTAGTTCATCTATTTTCTGAAGAATGTTGCTTTTAAATTGTTTGCATTTCAACTTTCTGAGTTTAGCATAGTTTTTACGAAGTTTAAAGAAATGACCTCTAACCAAAGGATCTTTGGGGTATTTGGCAAAGATTTTTGCATACTCCATTACATTTTTGCTCATCTTAACTAAATCATTATCAAACCATTTTTTACTATTTTTATGCCCATCTTTGCATATGAATGAAATTTTTTTTTGTTTGAGAGACAACTTAGCTGCTGATAGTATGATATCTGTTAAATCTGCACAAGCAGTATTTATAGAACATTGCGAGTCCTCAATTACAATATCACGTACAAAACTATTGAGTCTAGTATTGATTTCTGGGCTAGTAAGGGCTATGGAGAACTTTTCAGCAGAATCTACAGTCCAAAGAAACCTAGGCTGCAGTGAATATTTAGGAAGATATTGTATGGGTTCTAATACAAAATTTGCTGACATTTGCCACTCTAATAGGGAATGGCAATCTGACATTAATGGATTAAATTCATGAACACAAAAATATAAAATACTTGACAAAATATTTTCCGATACAATTGCATAGTCTACGATACTGGCTCCATTTGGTGTAAAACATGTGTAGTTTCCAAAACAATCACCAAACATTCTTCCATTCAAAATTCTTATCTGATTTCCAATACATATATCAAGTAAAGTTTTGCCTCTAGCATCCGCTATGTCGTCTTGACTCAATCTTTTACGAATTGCTTTATCAGATCTATAATCAGCATTTGTGGGTACAAACATATTACTATCACTTAAAATAAAGTCTAGTTCATCAGAAACCCGTGCATTGAAATCTCCACATAACATAATATCTCCATTTTTAGCGTATCTTGTAATATCATTCTCAATGCATTCTAATATATCTTTGTCTAGATTTTTACAATAAGAAGATGTTATCGGCGGAATGTAAACTATACATAAGAATAAGTCATTCCTGAAGCCAAAAAATTCCTTCTCTAATTTTACCCACTGGTAGTCTTTGTTAGTATTAGTCAAAATTTTAATATGAGGCCTCAAATTTTTGTTACAAATAAAAGCAAGCCCACCAAAATATCTGTGATTTGTTGATTTTGGTCTACAGACAGTAAAGCAATCAAAGGACCTAAAATCTGGAAATTGAAAATCATATCCAACATGTGTTTCAACTAAGAAAAAAATATCAAATTTCTTGATTTTTTGCACAAATAATGGTTCATCAATTTGTTTCCTTGTTTGTTAATTAGGCTACCAACATATAACATTCCAATCTTTAAGGATTTCTTTACATGCATTACAGGTTTACACGTAATTCAAGTACAATTCATTTATACATCTAAATTATAGAGCTACTGGTAAACATTACATAACTAAAGGTACTACAATGAATACCGTTTCTTGTTAACACAATAGTTAAATTTATATTGCATATCATTATTGTACAAGTATCAGCAAAAGAGTTGACTATTTGTTGTATGAACCACGACCGTATGAACCACGACCTCTTGGAAATCCACGGAAACGATTTTTTTGTCGCGATCTACTTCTGTTGAACTGGTTATTTACAGGTAACCCCAGCTTCAATGTGGTGTGAATTGCATTACGAAGATTAACAGCGAGTTTAGAGACACCTCTTTCATTCAAATGATATCCATCTTCTGATAGTAGGGAAAGGTTGGGTCCACCACCACTGACATCAAACATGTTGTGATGCTCAATAAACGATACATTTTCCTCCTTCTCCAGCAGTAGCTGCTGTTTTACCATAGCGTTTACGAGCTGGCTTGCTGTTTGATGACCATCGTTTCTGGGTGTTGTCAAGGATAATATCAACTTAGTTGCCGGCCATTTCGTCTTGATTTCCGCAACAAGCTTTTGTAACTTGGTAACACATTCGTTAGGCTCATCATTTTTTATGTTATTGGTGAGAATATGTAGAATAATTGCATTGTAAGTTGATGTACAACTACCAATGAATTTTGTTGCATCCTCAATTGTGTAGGTTACATATTTCGTGGTGGAAACAGCGGATGTTAGGACTTTTTCATTGATATTTCGAACATTGGAAGTCCCCAGGAGAAGTACAGAAGGTAAAATCTGCTCATTATCATTAGAACTGGCACCGACTGTTTTATAATTGTCTCTCGCAGTAGATTCTGACAAAATACCACTTTTCATGTTGATGAGTTCATCTTGGACCTCTGAAAGTTTGCATTTCAGCTCCCTGTTGCTAGTATCCAGTGCCTCTAGTTCTTCTCTTTGATTAGATAATTTGTTTGATAAATATTCAACTTGTGAGTTGGCACGATTTAACTCATCACGTGTATCTGACAACATTTGTTTAAGATGTTTAGATGATTCTTCAAGCTGTCTAGACTTCAGGATGAAGGCTTCTTTCTCTTGCTGTAACTGTGATTTCAATACAATATTATCCTGTTGTAATGACTCTGTATTTGTTGTTTTTATTATTTTCTCTGCACATGTTTTTGATATAGCATCAATAATGGATGACGTATTGTTTTCAATACTAATTTGTAGTTTGTCAATGCTTTGTATCAGGGTGCTCTGTAGTACTTTCAGATGCGAGACATTTAATGCTGGTTCAGGACTGTACTGTATTGGGGTGCTGCTTGTAACCTCTTTTACCCGAGTTTCCTCTCGAGTTTCCTCTGCTCTTGTGGTAATCTGGGAAACCAATCCCTTTAGGATTGGAAAGTGGTGTCTAGAGAACATTTGATAATAATGTCCCTGTACTCGTATTGTCCCAGTTGATATGAAAATTGTTACATTATAAAGCAAGTTCTCTTGATCAAGCAGTTCTATTGTAATAGAGTTCCCGCCATTGGGATCTTCCCATGTTTGGGGATTGTCCGACCACTTCACGTCAATACCCTCAATATTGCTAACATTGTCATAATAAAGAATGTTACATGCTTTGATCCAGTAGAAAAGTCTTTTTTCAGAGGTATAAAAGCATACCATTTTCGCAGTTTCTTCGTATAAATTCTCGTCAATTTCTTCATATCTGCTATATTTAGCTTTACCGTTCCTTGGCTTGAACTTCACTGGAAAGCATTCGTTTGGGTACTCATCTTCCAATTTGCCGATACCTAACTCTATTGTTAGTCCCTCTGTGTTTATCGCTCGCAATTTCTGCTCCATTGCAGCTCTATAACTTGAGTATTCAACAATTAAAGCACACTACTTAAACACGATTACTGTAATGATAGTTAGACTTAAACCCACAAATAACAATATGACAGTAACAAAGAAGGGAATACATGTATAAGATGATAAATAGGAATGCATATGAGATCATAGAGGGTGATATAAAAAGGAATAAGGAAAAGGATAAAATTTCAATCCAACATTTCACAAAATCAACTCTGTTAGTTAAGCCGAGTGCTTACAATGTTATAATTATACAATTAGGTTGTTCCTGCGTGGTTTAATCATGCATTAATCATTAAAAACAAAGATAACCAGTTTCAGTTTAGATTTTATGGATTTATGTCAAGATTATAGCTTTTTATTTGAATGAAAATTATTAATACTGTCCCATAAAAGTTATGACAGTGTTTTTTTTTCAAAAACAAATCAATTTTCCAACATACAGAATTTATTGCATAATTACCTTGAGCCTTTGATCACAAAATCAATAAGGGTCTCCCTCGAGCCACAGAGAGTTGCTGTGTAAAATTTCAATGCAAAGGCTTCTTGAAAGTGTTACAGACAGACAGAAAGACACACGGACAGATGCACAGACCTAAATTTAGTATCCCCACTTTCAGTGAAAGGGGAGACAATTATATAAGTTTTTTTTTGTTGATGTTAAACTTGGTTTATCAAGATACTTGTTTAAAAAAAAATAGCATAACTTTCCCAGTGATTATTCAGTTCTTTCTTTTCCTACATAAATAGCTTTTGATATCATATTGAGCTTAATAATATTATACACCTACACATTTATCTACTTTAACATCAATATGCACTAAGCAACACAGTTCCAAAAAGCCAGATAATGTATTGGACCAGCATGCAAAACTTGTATCAAACCATTTTCCCCCAAATGAATGAAGAGTCCTTCCCAAACTTATGAGTTAGGACTTTGTGCTGTGTCATGTAGGATGATAAAAAGCTGGAGAAGAAAAAATCTTTTTTTTTTAATTTCATTATTAGAATACAATTTTAAAGAAGTATAATTGAACTGCCTAAACTCCAATACAAGTCAAATTGAACCATCTTGGATGTCTTGATTAAATGTTTTTATTTTAGGCACAGAGCAACAGAAAAGAGTTTTTTTTAAACTAGACCAAGTTCATAATGCATGTATTATTCCTCAGGTACTTTTAATATACAAGTATACATACAAATTAAATATTCAGTACCTATAATGATGTTCATCAGCTCAGACAATTTCAGGTTCGAGAATCTGTGTCAAAACTCATGGAACTCACTGGATCCATATCAAAATATCACTTTAACATAGAACATTCTATTTACTCAGGGAGTTGTTGACTTTTAAAGCATCATACCAATAACTTTTCATACCAATTTTGCATAGATCAGTTTTTCCAAGTAGGGGTCCTGCCATCCAAGGTCACTTTTAGTAAAATTCACTGTTATCTTAGGACTTTCAGTAAGGCGGGATATTCTTGATGTTATGTATTTAGCCTCTAAAATTTACACAGCTTTCATTCATCGTTGAAATATATGTGGCCGGGATAGAAATTCAGGACATATAAGAAAGTAAGATTACCGGTAAGTTGTCTAATGATTGTCAACAATGATTAAAAGTACCTGATGTTATTAATTTTTTAACCAATGAAAATTTATTTGCCATTTGAAAGACACTAGTGCCGAGAATACTACGTCTTACTAAAAGTTCAAGGATGGCAGAGAATAATTGTATAATTGTACTGCTAGGTTAAGTATGTACATTTAATAATTCTGCAATGTCCATGGGAACACACACACTCACCACTAGATCCGCCATGAAAATTTCAATCAAAAAGCATCCTTTAGAAATTATACTATGGAAACGAGAAAAAAAATATAAGTGCTGACAAAAATTATTGTGTAAGGGAGATTTTGACAGCTCGGTCAGAGTACATAAAACAACTATTTTTTTATTGTTTGACTTACTTAACCCTTTTAATTATGAACTCTTTCATATATTTATAAAATCTTATTGATTTTAAAAATACATAAATTACTTCACATTTTACCAATTAAATGACATAGCTTTAGTAATGATGCTCTCAATGCAATTCTAGTCATCAACTATGGAGCTTGAATTTATTAAACGAATTTGAGTTATGTACAGAAAACCTCGATCATTCAGTGCTAGAGTGGAATGCGGGTGGGTACGACCCGATTCCTTGTTCGACCCGCGTGGTTTCAACCCTTTTCCCTTTCGACCCGTGTGGTTTTGACCCGAGTGGTTTCGTTCCAAAGCAATATTAATTATAACAATTTCGATAGTTTAAAAACATTTTTGGGGGTTTAATTCAAAATATTCAGATTTTTTTAACCGATCGTGACTGTTTATTCATTATTAAAAGTATTGCTAAATAATTATGTTTATCTAAACCATTTATTATTACGTATATTATCCCACAAAGGGCTGATTAGTTTTTAAGGAAAATGTTCAAATATTTATAAATTATTTATAATTTATTTCAAATGAAATTAATTGCATCCTTGTCCTAAAATCAATCTCAAGTTTACTATTGACTTCAATGTCGACAACCAATAATTGACACGTATCCCTCCCTGAAGCCATACAGCTACCTTGAAACCATGTGTATACCTAAGGGGTTTGTTCCCTTATAGTGTGCTTATAGTGTGAACCCCTCTATTTACCTGTATGTATATAACTATAAGTAGGTCGAAACCACTCGGGTCGTTACCACGCGGGTCGAACACGGAATCGGGTCGTAACCACTCGACACCCTAGAGTGTCCCTAGCTTAAGAAGGGGATCTCTGCCTTCCAAGGATATGATCGCCTGTAAGCACGGTGTTTTAAATAAACAAACATTACAAAGTGGAAACACTGAACATATTCATCTCCGCGTACATTAATTTGATCTATTTTATATGGTATATGAATAAAACATGATAAACAACGTTGAACCTTACTTGGACAGGTCCGAGCATTTCCTGAGATCAGAAACCAGACGTTAAAAAGATGTGGCAAACAAACCACTTATTTGTATCTATGAATAGCGAGAAATGTATTACATAGACACAAGAAGTAGTAAAACGTGCCACTTCTCTAAATTTTTAATCAACTAAATCGCATCCAAACTACCCATGTTGAAACTGAAAGTATTTTCTTCTTTCACTTCCGTCGCAACGTCACACATGCGCATTAACGGTTTATAGAATATTCCAAAGATTGAACCCGATTACTATTATGCTTGTGAATCGTGAAAACGAATTTTTGGCCGTCTATGCATTAAATATTCAACTTATGATTTAAACCATGCTTATTACTGTTCTATTATCGATAGTTTCAAATATTTAAAGCGATTTTTACACCCAAATCCTAAAAGTATAGATGTTAAAAAGATTTTTCAAATTATCATTTTTCAGCAAATTTGGTTTAAAAATGTGAAATTTTCTTGTTTGATGCCCGCTGCCCCACTTAATTTTTATGCCATATAAGGGAGAGAACATTGGACAATAACGTGTTAATTTTAAAAAGAAATCTGTAGTCAGAATATCAAGCAGCAATTTATTTTTACTAGTAATGAACTTTATAATTTTGAGCTAAATATGTTTAATTCGCCCTAGAAAGTAATATTAGGTGGATCAGCAGATTAAAAAAATAATTAAACATTTAAACAAGCATATTTTCTCTATGATTCATATGTTAAAAAAATTCTTTTGCTTTTAATTTTAGAAAGCTAGAATAAATATCTTAATTTCCGCATTTCCGTCATTTCACGAGACAATGTCTATTTTTAGTAACAATCCTTTCAAAAGGAGGCCCGGTTGACCCCAAAATTTACACTGATCTGGAAAGGACAAATACTCAGTTAAGATTCTGAAAAGTTTCAACAAAATCTGTAGTTCCGTTATTTCTATAGGATGGTATGGATCTTTACCTTAAACTCTGTTACAATTGGTATACTGAATTTCTCAAATTAAAAAAAAATGTTAACTGTCTTCGAAGTTCTAGAATATCTACATTAAGAGATTGCAATTTCTACAATGTTCAAATTTCACCTTACTGCAACCAATCATATTAATATTATTAGATTTAAGTCACGTTATTAATAATAAGATGAACATGTAGGCAGTGAACTTAAAAAAAATGAACGTACATAAATATGACAAGTTATTTTCAAGAATTTTTTTTCATAAAATAGTTTTATAGTTTGACCATTTTTTTTAAAGTTTTGAATGTCTTATATTCTTTTGTAAAGGAATACTAGGACTAATCTCGAACTCAGACGAGCTAGAAAGAGGAACATGTCGCTCAGAAGAAGTGCGAGTAGAGATGTCTATAAAGTGTGACATTAAAAACTTCCGGATTATCTTGATGTCAAAACTGTTTAAAAACGACTTAGTGCTCTGTATGAACAATAGTGGAAACATCAACTGCCACTATGTAGAAAAAGTGAAAAATTTTTATAACAGTAGCAGTGGACATTTAGTATTTTTGACACTGTTTAATTATACTCACCATGCAGGAAATAGACTATTGGTTAAAACCACGTGCCAAAATAACGAAACAACACAGGAGAACGTTCTGCTAAAGCCATGTGGTAAGATTGTTTCGTGCATTAGCTAACTCTCTACTTTTTTCGTAATTTTGGAGTAGATAAATTTAAAAATATATAAAATTTTTTAAAAGTTTGAGTCAATTGAGTAGGTCGAATGTAAATGGAAGTACGGATCTGATGGCCAGAAGCTCTTTTCTTTCACGTGTATTAAAATCAGTCAGTGATCCATGTCATTTATCTGCTTAATTAATCAGGAATATGAGATACATGCTTGTACAAAATATATATTATGTATCTTAAAGGTACTTGGACACAGATTTGAAGTTAATTTGAAGTTAATATTTTCTCATTTTTTCTGCATAATATCACGAATTATATATTTTAATAGTGTTATTATATATTTTAATAGTGCTATTAAAATATATAAGTCGTAATATTATAGAGAAAATAATAACTTCAAATCTGTGTCCAAGTACCTTTAATTCTCCTTTCAGTCAGAGATTTTAGAACGACGGCGTACCATAACAACTCCCATATAACAATTTCATGCGAACATGAATCATTCAAAATGTCGGACAGTGGTATACGCATTGTAGGCTTAGACGATTTGGCACATTGCCGATGGAATAAAGTTAATCATACAAATGATTGCTTTGGAGAGGCTCAAGGTACATGTACATTGCAGAAATGATTTTATTAAATAAAGTTTGTAAGAAAACACAAAAATATGTCCATTTTCTTCAATACAAAATGATAAAATTTAACTGCTAGGTGTATAGAATGTATTATTTTTAAAAGAAACATGTACAACATGCAATAATATTGTATTGACTAATTTTCCAGCTCTAGAAAATGGTTTTCAGCTCATAATACCATATAAAGCCGATATGAACATAACCTGCAAAATCGACGAACAATCGATAAATATCAAAGTTAAAGAGCGCATATCATCAACAGCTTCAACAACGGCAGTAACGATGTATCCTATTGATACAACACCAAAAGTTACCACAAATACAATTCACACATCAACTTTAAAATACACAAGTAAGAGCGATGCTATTTAATTAATTTCTTTTACTGTTGTGCAGAATTATGCATATTCTGTTTTTTATTTTCTGTTTTTTTTCCCAGAATTTATAAGAAAAGATAGATCGTGATCTGTTAGAATAGCTCTTTATTATTTTTTCTACCTTCATCCTACCAGGGTTTATTTTCTGGCAAACTTGGTTCATATCGATTGTTAGATCTTTGTTTTTATACATCATTTATTTACACAATGTCTAGTTGCCTTGATATATACATAGAGCTCAGTCCCATGGCTTTGCCGGACAGCACGGGATGCTTACTCCTCTTAGGCACATGATCCCAAATCTGGAATTTCCAGTGTTTAATGCCTCTTCACAGATTTGTTTAGTTCATTTATATTTTAAGCATTAACTGTTCAAGAATCATTTTTTCTTTTTCACGTCGATTAAGAATTTTGGAAGTTTCGTTTTTTTTTTTTTCAAATTCAAAAGTCTTCCCGTTATTAAAAAATCATAGAAATAGGACAATTTCTACTTTAGAGTATTTACATTAATTTCCATACGTCATCTAATTATATAAATTGATTTTGATTTGATTCTGTTTTTTTTTTTACAGATGTATCCACCTCCCCCATTATACTCGGTATCCAGAAGTTTACGGAGGTTTTGACAATGTCAGGAGTTGCCTTGTTTTCACTGTTGTTGTTAATCATCATTATAGTGAACATTGTGTTTATTTTCCGCAAACGATGAAAATAGGGTAAATAATTATAAGTCAATTAATGACATCGTTTGAGCAGATAAACAGTATGGTGACAGATCTATGTCAGCCTGTCTAAAATGATTGTATATTGCGTACACTCGAGAACTCTTATGTAGACCCCCTTGCTTGCCAGTGGAGAGCAGCAAATGTTGCCCTATGTTCGGAACTCTCGGCCATTAAGCAGTGAGGGATCTTTTTCGTGCCAGCAGCTACTGCCACACGGGACCTCGGTTTATACGGTGCACCGGTCTTTACGTCCCACAGTGGGATTCGAACCCATCGCGGGATCATCTCCTGAGTTTGCACCTCTAGTGCAGACGTGCCACGCGGGCGACCTGTTTTAAATGAAATTACACGACCTATATGATTTATCTTTTAAATGAATATGAGGTTAAAAACGAACACGAAATGAGAGTAATATTCAGTTTAAACATCGGGATCGAGATGCCTTGATAGTATACTTATACGGATACGTCGAAAAGAACAATCTCTTATACTTTCTATTTATTGTGTATATTTTATTGTAAAAAGACTATGTATTGTAATTGTCATCTACTTTTACTTGTTCTGTTTGAAATAGTTCAACATATATTGATGATGTATATAAAAGAAACTGTTTTAGACTACAGTAAAACTCGTTTAGTACGAACACGGATATTGCAAATTCACGGATATAGCGAAGTCATATTGGATCCCGAGCTGTATAAATTTAATGAATTTCTTACACGGTTATAACGAATTATGGATACAGCGAAGTAATTTCATGGGTTCAAGCGACTTCGTTATAACTTGAAATAATTGTTATTGTTTTTTTAGGTCACCTGAGTGACCTATTGCTAACCGTTTTCGTCCGTTGTCGTGTGACATGCGTGGTGTGTTAACATATATTTTCAGCTTCTTCTCTGGAACCACTGAACCAATTTCAACTGGTCGCATCAGTAGCAAAAGAAGTATGGTAGGGAAGTAGTCATTGTTCTAATTATTGTCCACGAGCGAGAGAGAGAGAGTATGGAATATTTTGGTCTAAAAAGAACCATTCAACACTTAACATTTTTGTACGAATAGTTTGAATTTCTTATTTTTTAATGGCGGAGGTTGGAAGTCAATAAAGTTTTCACACTTATTGTCGTTATAAAAACTGCATATAAAAAAGAACATGCATCACATTCATCACACAGACCTCTGAACTTACCACTGCCCTCATATAATTTCTTCTGTCTTATTACGTACATTCATGTGCATTTTTATAATGAATTTTATTCATCAGGTATTTTCGTCTTCTTTCACTCGCGTTTTCATTTTATTGAAAAGCACACTATTTCTATGATTTAAGTCAATAAATATAATGCACGACTTATGTACAGGTTTAATGAAATTTACCGGAAATAAAGAATTTCAAAGCGTATTTATTTTCACATTAAAATGTATTTTACAAACTGTGAAAGCATTATCTGATGAAGTCATTGATCCAAAGACGAGATGTTTAAACGATATACAAAACTTCAAAACACATTGATTTTGAGACATACAATAGACCAAGTCTGCGGGACATAACATAATGCTGAGTCCGATGAAGACACTACAGATAGAAAATTATTCAAGAAAATCATATTCTTTGCCACGATTTGATGGCTTTATTTTTTGTAGTATTGGACAATCGTCGTGTTAAACAAATCACATAATGTCATTGTTTATCCGCTTAAGAAAGTCATTCAAGCTTATTACGGATATTATTTGCCTTTACGTGCAAAGCAGTCACTTGAATAATAAACTGCCTGAGTATATTCTGATTCCCCTTCTGGAATTCCTAGGGGTTCTTGTTATACACCATTGTTTATTTTCTTCCTTTCTTTTAAATCGAAGTGCTTATTATTTTCCTTTTCTTGATTCAATGAGATTTTAAGAAAGCGAATAGAAAAAAGTTAAAATTTAAAAAAAAGATTTTTTTCTGTGAAACACTGATGCCTACGCATTGAAGCTGACGGTCAAGGTAAAGGTTTCTCAAATGTAAGAAAAAATGAACTAATGGGCAGGTATTTTAGCCAAATTTTGAACGGGTTCTGCAAAAACTTAAGTTCTTTAAAATTCCTACACAGTATATTTTTTTCAAAAAATGCTCTCAATGAATGGTTTGAAATAATGTTATGTAAAAGATTTAAAAATGAATGTTTCGAAATTGTTTATAAGGGCAAGAACTCCAACTACCGTGTCTTCTTTTTTGAATAATTGATGTTAAATGTTTTCCCTGATACAATATTCACAATTCAAACATATCAATACATAAAATCTTTTATGTGTGTTTTAATTTTTATCAGTAGTTTTTATAGTACGTTTTATCAAAACAAATACGAGTTTTAAGGTAGGATTCTTCTCTGGTTTCTGACTAGACGCAACATTTATAGTATATTTGCTTATATGTCTTATGTATTGAGGTTAAAGAATTAAAAAGACCATATTTTTCTTTCCTCACCACAATTGTACACATTTAGATAGAAATGCTAAACTGCTTTGAAAACTAGCATGGACTTTATTTTTGGCGAAATGGTGGCGTATGAAAATATCTTCTTTTCTGCCTCTCAAAATTGTAATAGAACAATGAATTTAGTTATAATTTTTACACAATCGAAGACTTGGAGAAATTTTCAAATGTAAGTTAAATGAATAATATGGGACTAATGTTTTAGAATATATCAAATAAATATGATTTTGCAGACAAACTAGAACTTTATTAGCTTTTAAACGCTTCCTATCAAAGTGCAGATTTGAGCCAAAAATCCATAAAAAGTATATTTTTTTTCTCTTAGTAAACGATCAAAACTTTTTGTTTTTGTATCATTTTGTACATTTATAAGACTAGTACTTTATTTATGTGAAAATAAGAAAAAGTTAAATATAGGAAGCATATGAAAATAACTAATATATCCTAAAAAATTAAGACAAACAGAGAAAATTCGGAGTAGTCAATATCCAGTTAAGTTAAATTATTTATGTAAATTTGGTAGTATCATGTTATAGACCCGATATAGTAATATGTTTTTGTGCAAAAAGAACAATCAATTAACGTTTGAAATAGAAGTAGGTATCACATGATTGGCAACAGTTATTTTTTATTCTTAATGTAAAGGAAAAAGATAATGAACTTGACGTGACCTTGCCTCTAATATAATACTGTCAAATTTAATTTCACTGATACTATCACCTACTGATATTGTCTTCTTGATTCTGTGAAAAATTCAGGAATTTTTAAATATAAGAAATACGAGGAGAATCCTACATGTACCTTAATTAAATCTTGAAAACTACTTTTTATTTATGTTCCAAAAGTTGTTTTTTTTAATATTACAATCTAAAAATTTAATTGCAATTATAAGTTAAAAGAACTTTATTAATACAAAAAATGCAATTTTTCATAAATCATTAAATTGTGGGAAAAAAATTGAATAGCTAAAAGTCTCACTTTAACGCATCTTCGTAAACTGAAGCAGAAAGAAAAAAGTGTTAAGAAAACATACACTGAATAAAAATATTAAACAAGTAATCCTTAAAATATAATTTTACTTTCGTACAGCATTTTAGACTCTGGATATTTTTTTTACCATCGGTAATGAGATATTTCATATATATGTTTTAATTTCAAGAAATCTTTTGAAGAAAATATGAATTAGATTACCACTTGAATATTGATACAGTACTTATCTTTACAATTACATAACTAAAATTATGTAAAAAAAGTAATTATTTTCCAACATAGAATGTTAAGGTCGCTCAAAGAATCGTTCAACGTGTTCTAGATTCACTTTCTTTAAACTATTTAAACATGTATAGATAAGAAGTTTATCTTCTGTCTAGTATAAATTTAATTGAGGAGCTTGGAATTGTACAATCATATTATAAATAATTTTAATTCATTTGGGAATTGCAAGATTATTTAATATGTGTCGTAATATCTTGGCTAAAATTCCTTGTGTAAAGCTTGTCAGATAAATAACGTCTGAGGTATCCCATTGTACTTTACTCTCGTTTGATCATAATAGCGGTCTCCTTGACATCCAATCCACAGGGAACTGTACCACTCCACGGGTTTGACCACTGGGGTGAGGCCCAGGGCCCATTAAGGAAGGCGTGATTCCGGAATCCCCCCCCAACCGTAGGCCACGGCACAGTTTGTAGGGGGAGGGTCGTTATTTTGATCATATGTGGTAAACTCCATATAAACTGCACTGGTTTCTTCGGAATTGGTGGTGAAATATACATTGTCACCTGATAGATAAGATTTTATTTTAAAAAAAATGATAAAAAGAAGAAAAAAAACAGTTGAAAAGTTGATTTTTCAAAATATGGATATAAAATCAAGATTTAATGTCATTGTATTAAATGAAAAGAAAATCATTCACAGTAGCTCTCAATTTCTATTTATTCCCATTTAAATAATTTGTTTATTACATGTAAAGGTTGCTTGTTGTCCCCCGCTTTTGCGAAAGCGAGGGGGCATTATATCTCATTCGTCTGTCCGTCACAAAAACGTTAACCTTGCCAATAACTTTTGATTCAGTGGAGCTATGACTTTCATATCATATTTCACATGTGTATTCCTTGTGACAATCCATGACCTTTTGACCTTGGAGTTTGACCCACTTTTACACAAAAATTCAAAACTTTTATTTTGTCCTTTTGAATGGTAGGTATTTGGACTTTCATATTTCACATATGTATTCTTTGTTGCAAGGCCTTTCATTGGATACAAACAACTTTGACCTTGACCTTGAAGATTTATGTAATTATGACAAATCTTTAACCTTGACCATAACTTTTGAATGGTAAGGGCTAGGGCTTTCATACTTCGCATATATAGTCCTTGTCAGAGGACCTTTCATTGAATACCCAAAACTATTACCCTTTGACTTTGGAGTTTTTACTACTTTTTAAAAACTTTAACCTTGGTCACAACTTTTGAACGGTGAATACTAGGGCTTTCATATTTCACCTATATAGCCTTTGTTGCAAGACGTTTCATTGGAAACCAACAACTTTGACCTTTTGACCTTGACCTAGGATATTTACGTACTTAAGAAAAAACTTTAACCTTGACCATAACTGTTTTGAACAGTAAGGGCTAGGGTTTTTGTACTTCACAAATGTAATCCTTGTCAGAAGAGCTTTCAATGGATACCAAAAACTTTGACCCTTTGACCTTGACCTCAGAGTTTTTACTATTTTTTAAAAACTTTAACCTTGGTCACAGCTTTTGAACGGTATGTACTAAAACGTTCATATTTTACATATGTATTCTTTGTTGCAAGAGCATTCATTGAATACCAACAACTTTGACCTTGACCTTGGAGATGTATGTACTTATGAAAAAACTTTGACCTTGACCATAACTCTTTTGAACGGTAAGGGCTAGGGCTTTTGTACTTCACATATGTAATCCATGTGAGAAGACCTTTCATTGAATACCTAGAACTTTGACCCTTTGACCATGGACTTTTTACTTCTTTTTAAAAACTTTAACCTTGGTCACAACTTGATCTTTCTGTGGATACTAACAACTTTGACCTTTTGACCTTGGAGATTAAAGTACTTATGAAAAAACTTTACCTTTGACCATAACCTTTGAACCGTAAGGGTTAGGGCTTTCGTACTTCTCATATGTAATCCTTGTGAGAAGACCTTCCTTAAGAAACCAAGAACTCTGACCCTTTCACCTTGGAGTTTTACTTACTTTTTAAAAAATTATCCTCGACTTTAACTTTTGAACAGGTTGTGTTAGGGATTTTGTATTTCACAATCGTATTTCTTGTGAGAAAAACCCTACGTAGGGTAATAATATATCTAATTTACATTTAATAAAGGTTTAAACTTCGTTATGTTGCCATACGGGGTCATCAGTGTTTCACAAACACATCTTATAATGTCATAAAAAATAACATCTTATCCACAAAGAACCGATAGCCGGGGACCACAATTCTTTGAATTTGCTTGTTTGTTTTATCGGTGTGCTCTCACACAGGGATTTTAAAGATCTTGCAAAAGTTTGATATCTCCTTTAAATTACGGCACCATTCCACCCTCCAAGATATGTTCCTAAAGTAAAACAGTTTTATCATATGGTAGATAGGATCACTTCTGTATTGGTCGCTGCTTTACAAGTGTGTTCATTAATTGATATGTGTATTTATTTAAATATTCAGTATAATCTTATTTTAATTTTTGTCAGATCTTGAATTTAATTCATCTAATCCCCCTGATTTCGAAAGAAAAAATCACACTATTGACTCTACCCTTTCAATACCCTCTTAATATAAGATGTGAGTATGCGCAACTACATGTACGGCAGAGTTCATCCTGAGACTGCTATATATATCTAGAGTTCAAGTAGCTGAGTCAGACAAAAGTGAAGTGTTCATACTGCTCATACAATTGAGTGCTATTCTTCAGCGTAATAAAGATGTAAAGGTACGCACGGTTCCTCGATAATTAGTAGATTGCATTATTTCCTGTAAAATTTAGGAAAAAAATGTTTTCAATCAAAAAAGGCTTTGAAAAGCTAACATATTAGACAAAATTTTGAATTAGATTTCAATTACATGCCGATCCGAACCCCATTTTGTAGTTGTTCTAAGTCAGATTAAAACTGTTATTGTATTTATAGTTATAAAGGAGAATAAGAATCGTATAAATGTGTTAATAGGCTAACATTTGACTTAAGACTTGGGTGCAGTTTTGGCTAGATTTGAGCATTTTTTTTTAAGAATATAACACATAGAACTGTACATGCTGTGAAATTTTAATTAAATGGTTGAATTTTCATGAAACTTGGCATGATCTCACCACTTATCCTCTTGATTGACAAACAATGTGAAATGTAAAATCTAAAAAATGCTTTTTCATATTGGGTAAGGGATACTAACTATTTTTAAAATCGGTATGAGAAAAAGTACTGCAGAAAAAACTATCTTCCTTAATTTGCAGACTTGCATTAAAGAAAAATGTGCAGATATACTTAACTGAGCCTCACACTTGTTGATGAGAAGAATCTTTCCTACCAAAAAAGGAAGAGTGAGAGCTCTGAAATCCCCCTACTTCATTTTTAGAGTTTTCCGTAGACAGATGCATTTTTTCCGGAAAACTCCACTTTTACTGTAGAAAAAAGGCTAAAAAAAATAATAAACAGAACTATTTGGCCCAACAGGAAATTTAGATACACTAGTTCTTTCACAATATAATTGGATTTCATTTTGTTTATTTATTGCAGAATTCTTGAACAAGAATTAGGTTATTTCTTTTTTCGACATACCGTACTTCCTTGTAGATGTAGAAAACATTTATGCATTACAAATGCCAGATGTTAGTAGAGACTTTTGACATGTAATAAAGATTAAAGCATAATTAAATAAAGACATTTATTTCTTCTATCAATTAATTTAAGTACATGCGAATAGAGAAGACAGTTTTCATCCTATATAATTTCAAGTTAAGATTTGGAGATTAAGAATAAAATTAAGTTATCTCAAACACCAAAGACCGTCTCAAAATCAAAATAAAGAACTAGAAATTTATTTTTTTATGATAGCATTTATGATAGCATTCTGTCATATCATATTCGGAAGTGATTATAGACAAAGGAGTATATATGATAAGAGCCAATTTTGGCCCCCTAAAAATCACATTTTAGAATGACATTCAGATATGTTTAATTGATATTTAGTTTGAAGAGGAGATTATATGAGAAATATTTTTAATATATTTTTTACATTTATATGCACGCTCTAGTTGTAATTGACATGTGAAATAATGCTATTTTTGCTATCTAACAAAAAAAGCCAAAAATATGCCTCTTTCTTGATGTTTTTTCTTATGGGAAACATAGAGCGCAGTGTAGAACATACATAATTTTTCTGTCACTAATCAGTATTGGAAAGATACATCTTTGGTAAAAATATAAAGTTTGTTCTAGGCTGCGCTCTATATTTTCTGGAAGAAAAACTGCTTGAAAATAAGCAGTTTTACACAAAATTTGTTAAAATGGCGGGAAAACGTGATCTTTATGAGGTCATATTTTTAAAATAACGGCATTTTGATCAAAATGAAAATGACCAATAAAGGTCGCATATATAGCTGTACAAATTAAAGCTATATATAAAGTAAAATTAAGACATTCATTTTAAGGGGCCAATTGAGACACTTATCATATATCGCTCTTTAAATATATAAAAAGTAACTAATTGCCAAAGACATGATCAGAGTTTCTTTTCATAAATAATGCATAATCCTCACGAATTTTATTTCGTAACCACGAATTTGTATTTTGCTCCCACATATTTATTTCGTGGCCACAGATTTTTATTTCGTTCCCACGAATTTATTTGGTGACCACGAATTTTTATTTCGTTTCCACGAATTTTTATTTCGTTCCCACGAATTTTATTTCGTGGTCACAAATTAATAAAATAAAAATTTTACACCATATCCTCCACCAGCCACCGTAAGAATCTGATGCCGAATTAACCAGATTGTGGTGCCGAGTTCACTAGGCGCCGAATTCACTAGATGCCGAATTAATTTTTTCTTTGAGTGCTGAATTCACCAGGTACCGAAATGACTTGTACCCAGCAGATGCGGTTATTCTGTCTTTATCAAGGTATGGCTATCGGATAATGACAAACACTTTGACATAAAATCATAAAGACTTATTTAAAAATTTACATTTGCAAGTATTTTTCTGTGATCCTATTGAAGAGAAAACATTTTCAATTCTATATGAACTTATGAGGGTTCAGGGGGGAGGGGGGGGGGTGTCGGAGGTCATACCAAATCAATCGACAAGATGATATTTTGCGTGAATATTTCTGTCACGATGACTTCCAAGTTGATAAGGATAAAAAAGATAAAATTATTGAAACTTACGGATTTTTTTTTCATTCAACAAATGTTCATTAGATCTTTTTTCAGTGTGAAAAATTGAAAAAAGAACGCCTTAATCGCGCTTACCTTTTATACCCGAAATTTCTTTGAAGGTATGTATCCCCTGAAGATTTCCCGAACTTGACAGCTCAATGTAAATATTCAAATTTTTGAGCGAGGCTAATTTTTTTTACATGATCAAATTAATTGATAACGTGACCAAACAAGTTTATTCCCAAGTGAACTTTTCAACACTGTTGTTTATTTCTTAAATTAAAAAAATGCTTTATTTAAAAATCGTTAATGAAATCTGTAATTGAATCCTGATGTATATTTATTAAAAAAAGTATCATAGAAAAACAACAAATTAAAGGTTCAAATTATTGAAAACATTACTTAATTAATTTTCAAATGTTATTTCTGGAATATCTCTCTTCTGTATATACCACAATATAATAATTCATTTTGGCAAAGCAGAAACAGAGGCAATTAAAGTGGATTTACGAATAATGCTTTTTATGCAGATGCACTCATATAAACAATTCGAATGCTCCGTTTGGGAGTGTGTTCATTCTAAATATTGTAGCTTCCTTAATCATGTGACATGGTTTTTGCTGTAACGAGTATTGATAACTCCGCAGAGATCCTGAATAGTCCCCACAAATTTGTTGACAGATACCTAGTATTTGCCATGAAATATCTCTGAGTTCATGTGGTACATAGAATCCATTATCACTGAGTATTAAAGTCTGTAGATCCTGTAGAAGTTTCTGTGTTCTGTCTGCGTCACCCAGTTTGCTATGATTCAGTATCAATAACATTTGTAACATCACTAGGGGCGGGATCATTAAATAAAGCAACCCATTCTTGATGCAGATTTTGCGTTCTAGCTCTAGCTCGTCAATATAAATATATTCTACCGATATTGTAATATCTGTAACAAAAGCTCTTTTCAATTTATCATTCAAAGAAAGCATCGCTATCTTACGACTATACACATCTTTTGCACTTATATGATCTCTATACATAATATACGGCACATTAATTCTCTCCTGTGCTCTCTTTAAACAACTGAGTGACTGTTCATAATTACATGTTCTGTAGAAGTTAATAGCAAGATATAAAATGTCTGAAACAAAACCTAACGTACATGAAAGTTTTAACAACCTGGATGCTTTATTACCTGAATAGTAAACCTTATTGTGGGTTTTAATTGGATAAACTCTATTCTGAATCATAATGGCAGTGGCACGTAACACCAACGATGTTATATATTGTAATGTTACTGCATGAAACGGCGTCAAATTTTTCCTAACCAATCGCTCTATTTGTAGCATGTTAAGATAGAATTCTTCAGTACAACTTATGACAAAATATAGTTTTCTTAGTTCTAAATACAAGCTGAAGTCTAACTTCCTTTTACATCTGATACAGCACTCGCTTGCAAGTGTACAAATTGTCAGTATCAATGTTCTGTTTAAAATTGCGAAACTTAGGTATGGTCTCATAGTTTTACTTAATAGTAGACAGGATATCCCCTTACAATACAAATTATACAACTGACTGAACAATGAAGTTTGTACAGAACCAATGACTTTCACTCTAAACATGTTGTTTTGTGGAATAAAAAAGTTTGGACAATTTCCAATACGTACCCAGGATATCAATAATTTAAAGGATGCCCAGAAACAATACAACAGGTTTTCAGGTGTCCATATCAACGAATTATTAGTCTGCATCACCCAAAATACAATTGTTTTCATGAAATATGAACAAAGAACTGGCGTACTATTTTGAAAATTAATTACTTCTGTGAGGAAAATTTTTAAGAGACCATAACACAAAAACTGACAGTGGTTCATGGAGTAAATAAGTTTTTGTTCCGCTTGCGAGAATGAGATTCTCCATTCTTCTCCATTTTCAGGTGTGCTGCCAATCGGTACAACATGGAATCCCTTGGTTAATATTTCCGATATAACAATCTCCGAGGGCCAGTTGTGTTGACGACATCTCTGTATCCATGGTAAAGCATTTTTTGGCCATTCCTCCGAATGAAAGCACCACACAAAGTCTATTTCTCCACCTTTATACAAATACGTATAACAAGGTCCATGAGGGATAGTACGAATGGTTGAACAATCATATCTATTCAGTGAGAGATTCCCATCGCGGAATAATACGCTAGAGATATAAAGTTTCTGATTTTTAGCTTCACAAACGGATCTGATGTTTGTATTAGATGATAGACTTATTAGATTAAGTCTGGTAAATCCAGGTGGTAGATCATCACACTCCATCAAAATGACAGTAGTATGGGGAATTAATTGATAGTAGAAACTAATCAAGGAGAGTTCACAGGTTACCTTGTGATCTAGAGGCCAGCACATGAAATCATCATCTGAAGTTTTTAGTCTGAATCCCTCACTCTTACTCCCACTCCATTTATTCACAAATTTGTTAAATTTGTGCTTGAGTCTCTGCGAAAGATAATAAGTGTCCATCACCTCTCTTCTGATCCTAACTTTTGTAGGAGTCCCTACTTCAAGACACAGTCCAGTATAGACCGACTCTGATAGTCGAAGTATATGATTCATTCTGAAAAAGTTAAATAGCATAAATTTGAAAGAAGTTTTATTTCCGCCTACCTCTTTTATGAATGGGTTTTCTTCAGTCAGATTTAAGGTAACACACAAGTTTTGTAATTATTGCCGTCATAAATAGAATGGACTTTATATGGGTTTATAAATGTTACAAATAGTTGGTTTGTTCTTGCTCATTAAGGCCAGACGACACGTTCTTCTAAAATTTCCAAAGAATTTGTCATTAAAGTATAGCTACTTAAACAAGATTCCTCTCTCACACACACAAGAAAAAACAAAGGAATTCAGAGAATTTGTGTCCCCAGCTTAGGGAAAAAGTCGGATCCCCTGGATTGAATTAAAGAATTATTTAATGTTTACATGTATACTGAAGGAAATAAAATACATGTCAATATGCATATAAAGATTTGCTTATTTTTTATTATGCGTATAGAAGATTCTTTTTATATGGAATATTTATCACACTGTAATGATGATTTTATAAGTTTATACAAGCCAGACCTCATAAATTGTTCATTCCACATGCTGAATACTATCATTTAGTAAAAAAAAAAGTATCTCGAAAAAAAGTAAATGGATCGTTCGGGATTCAAACCCATGAACTCTCACATGTGAAGCGAGAGACATACCACTAGACCACGGAACTGCTTTAAACTTTCGAAATTATATGCAAAGCATGTATTTATATATTTACGTTCGATATTGTCAAATTTTTACACAATGCATGGTGTCTAATTTAACCTTTATTAAACAGTTCTAATGTAATTAGAATATAAAGTCCGCCGAGAACCTGTTTTATACGTAATAACTCTCCTCATGCCCCTGTGCTTAAAATAGCGACATGTAAAACAATAAAAACTACTTAAACAGACATAATGTATAAATTTACGACATTGAACGTTGACCTTTTACCTAAGAAAAATACGGGTCTTCCTTAGGTCACAGGGAGTTATTAAAAACTTCATTGCAAAAGCTCAAAGAGTTCTCGGGATATCGCGCGGAAAGGAAATTGTTCTATCGGACAGAATTTGCGAATTTATGACCTTGAACTTTGGACCTCAAAATCAATAGGGTTCTTCTTTAGTCTTTAGGGAGTTGATAAGCAAAATTTCATTGCGAAAGCTCAAAGGGTTCTAGAGATATCTTGTGGAAACGAAAGCGTTACAGATCAATGCTAGTTTTGATATTTTACGTGTTTGGTACGTCAGGAAGAATAAATGAATTAATATGCAAAGACAGTTATACTCGTATTTATTTTATATATCGGGTTATTTTAGTATAATGATCGATATTTGTCGGTTTTTCCCCTTTGTTAATATATAGGCGGCGCTTCGAACGAACGTTTAGGTTCAACACACAGACTTCCAGTATTAGGAAAGCGTTATAATATTCCGACATTCGTATTGCATTTCAATCAAAATGCCGACTTGCTGCTGCACTCCTGGCTGTTCAACCCGTGGTGGTTTGCAATTCCCAAAGGACAAGAAGCTTAGGAAGCTTTGGGTTTTAGCTATAAAAAGAAACAGTGCCGAATACCGTTATAAACACTGGTGCCCCCAACCGCACAGTGTGGTGTGCCATAAACATTTCCGTGAAGATGACTTCATTCCAGTAACTTCGCACGGTAAGTTACTTGTTAAATGTAGTTGGTATTTCAAAACTATTTTTATTTAATTTAATTTTAAATCAGTTACGTATTATTTATCTGCAAAATAGTAGGTTGTTTTCACCGGAGAGAAAGGGAGGGGTGGGGGTAACAAGATATTTATATCTCATGAAGATTTCGCTGATTTATAAAGCTTTGGAATATACCTATGCATTGTTATGCTACAGACAGTTTTATCAAATACAAACAGAAAAATTGTGAAAACAAGCTTTAAACATTTTTACATATTTTGTTTGAGTTATGTAATGTAATTGATCTTGTTCCTATAGATGAATTAAAATAACATTTTACTATTTTTTCACGAGACGGATGCCCACATACAGATGAAAATATTGACAGATTCAAAATATGCAATGAAATGGTCAAACTTGTGAATATGTTAAAAAGTTTGCCTTTTTATGGCTATTTTGTATTGTCATAAATCATCCATCGGAAATAAGTCGACATGCCAGTTACATGTTGAGCTGATAAAAGAAAACATCAAGATCAGGGGATTGATGGCGGAATGGATTTCATATCGGAGAGGATAAGATATATATCATTATTGATTAATTTAATTTATTCTTCTATTAATGTAGAAATGAATGTGTAAATAGATATAGATATAAATAGATATATCAAAATATAGATGAATTGATTTTTATAAAATTGATCAAATGCTATAACATATATATACTACATATAGAACATTTATGAACTCCATTTTTCAAGATATAAAAATGACTAATAAGTTAAAACTAAATTGTTTTAGGAACTGATCCTCTGAAAAAACAAAGAGAGGCACAAGCAGTACCATCAATTTTTCCGTGGAGCAACAAACAGGAAAATGATGAAAGAAGTGAGAGAAGAGCAGCACGCAGTGTTAAGACGGAAGAGGAGAGACAGACAGAAGAACCTGTAGATATATTGATGGATGTGGATGATGAATTTTATACTGTAAATGTTGAAGAAACGATTGGTGAACCGTCTACTGATGAATCACATTTAGCCGAGGCGGAAGAAAAAGATGTTTCGTATGCAGAGTCCTCAACGCAAACGTTTCCTACCCCTTTGATGTCAGTAGAGGACTTCATTCATGACAGTGAGGGAATAATGTTCTACACAGGCCTTGCTTCACACTTAGATTTTCTTTTTGTACTTCATTGTTTAGGTCCTGCTGCTTATAATCTTGGATATTTGTATAACCAAGTTCAAAACTTATCTATTGAAAACCAACTTTTTTAACTTTGATAAAGCTAAGACAAAACAAAACCAACTATGAATTAAGCCGTCTATTTTGAATTTCGAAAACTACAGTAGACAATATTTGGATAACCTGGGTAAATTTTATGGCGAGACAATTCAGAGAAATTAAATTCTGGCCTCACAGAGACACCGTCAGTTTTTATTCACCAAGTGACTTTTTTGAAAAAATTCCTTCGACAAGAGTTATAATTGATGGTACAGAGATTCCAGTCAAAAAACCCAAACCTCCCATTGCCCAACAATCCACTTTTTCTACTTACAAAAACAGAAATACTGTAAAAGTACTTGTAGGTGCTACTCCTGGTGGACTTATATCGTACATTTCCCCCAGCCTATGGAGGGTCCACTAGTGACAGGCAAGTCGTGGAGCGCAGCCCTCTAATTAATATTTGTGATCCCGGGGACTTGATTATGTCCGATAAAGGCTTTAACGTCCAGGATCTGTTCGCCCCCAAAGATGTTAAAGTAAATATTCCAACCTTTTTCAGGAAAAAAAAATCGTATGTCTAATAAAACTGTTTTAAGAGACAGAAAGATATCCAGCAAACGGGTGCATATAGAAAGGTTGATAGGACTTGCAAAAACATATAAAATACTGAAAAGACCCTTAAACTCTACAGAGACAAAATTGGCCAGTGAAATTGCTTTTATCTGTTTTACCCTGTGCAACTTTAGAAAGTGCATTGTATCTAGACATGCATGAATCAATTTTATCCAAGATTTGAAATACATGTGTAGTAACAGTTGTCATTGGATATATTTTGTATAATATATAAAGGTTCAATAATGAGGATTTATCTGCTACTAAAACTATAATTGCAAAAAAAAAAAAAAAAAATATTGGTTCTTTATACAGGCTCTTAGTCTTAGATTGAATTAATTCTGCAATTTCATTTTGTTGAAATTTATAATCTTTAAATACATACCAGGGGTATTCACTAAAGATTTTGTACAGAGTTATGCCCCTTGGACTTAGAAAAACTCCAATTATTTGGGGGAGGGGGGGGGGCATTATTGTTTTACAAACATCTCTAAGACTTGTTTTTTACTTTTAAGACCTGCAGGAACAGTATGTAGCTGTAGTAAATTTTTAAGTTTATCAAGTTAACAAACATTGTATATTGTAGGAAAGAAAATGAGTTAAACTCTAAATATCATTCCAAAAATATCATTTAATTTGTTTATGAACATTTAACAACATGATTTAATCCATTTGATGGTAGTAAAACCTATCTAAAACAGCTCTCTAGAAATGCTTTTCAAAGAATTTTTCCAGTTTTTTCAGCATCTTTTCTATGAAACTTTCATCTCTATATATTTTGATTGTTTTCATGTCTTTCAGAGTGTAAACTACAACAGTGTATTCATTTCTTCCTGAACAGAACATTTGTCCTTGCACTTGATAATAATAGTCATGTGAATTGTCAAGCTCAAGTTTATCATTTATACATTTCAGATAGCAGACAGAATCTTCTGAGATTTCTTTGTTTTTTGCTGTGTAGGGACATTTGATTTCAATTAACTCATTATCATCAATGACTGCATCAGGTGATGCAGCTAAGTAGGGATGTGTTTTAGACACAAAAATACCACAACTGTTGGCCTGTATCCCAGATTTGTCCTGAAACTCCTGTAATGCAACAGATTCATAGCATTTACCATGAAGAATAGCAGGTGCAAATATTTGTGGTGAATGTTTTGTCAAATTATTTGCTAGTTTATTAAAGTCAGTTTTCTCTGTGGCTTTACAAATTTTCCCAAAGTTAGAAGAATGAATTCTCTTTCTACGCTCAGTGCGCCACAGAAGATTGGTGCTCTGTCCACATGTCAGTTGTTCTGTCTTCACAATGTCTTCATCGGATATATTTGTAATGTTCATGTTCCTTTACCAGTTGTCAGAAAGAGAATATTGTAGGTAATCATGATCTTTATCTAAAGCTATTGTGTTTGCAAATGGAAAGAGTTGAAAGACAGGGAAAGAATTGATGTTTGGATGATTGAGCCACACGTTTCGAAAAGCATTTTGATAACCAGGTGTACTGCGGAATTCTCTTGGCCTTGGATCAAAGTTGACATTTAGGTCTTGATTTGCCAAAGGCAAGTCCTTGGCTTTGATTGGACTACCCTTGTATCTTTTAGCTTGGTGAAAGGTTTGAAGGTGTTGTGTGCAGGTTTCTTCAGTTAAAATGTCACCACATTCACTAAACATTTGCAAGGCAAATAAAACAGCACAAACATGCTTACACACAGCTGACGGACCCATCCCCGCTGTACATTCACATTGGCATTGCACGACACACCCATCAACATCCACACATGCATCCACTTTATATGAAATACTCCTCTTCATCTCTGCTTAACACTCATCTCTCACATAAAACATACCAATATCACACGCCAAGCGCACATATTTCAGAAACTTGCTTTCATAAATATATTTCACATGATCATCCCCACTTTTCCCCATTTTTCCTAAATATGCAGCAATAGCCTCTTGCTTAAGTGGTGTGAGTTGTGTGTCCTTGTTAATATCTTTATATTGGTCATAATTTGGCACTTTCATTTCATACTCTCTCTCAACATTTTCTCTGTTATCAAAGTTTTTTTTTCTATCATATGCCTCTTGTCTGAAAATGTAAATCAAAATGTACATGTAAATACATGACATTGTTTTCATTTTTTTAATGTAGTGCTCCTGGTCTGGAATGGTACAAACACACTTGATTTAGCTATGTAGCTTGAATTGCCTGTTGTAGCCTGATTAGCTACTTGAAGTACTTGTAGCTTCATTTAGCTATTTTGATGCAACTTATCACAATTTATATTTTTTTTTAAATAATGTTGAAATGAACAAAAAATTGAAGATGTATTTCTACTGTTTGAGAATATGAAACTGTACACAATCATGTGCTAGAAAAATTCTAAATTAAGAAAAAGTATAATTTAATGGCTAGAAAAATACTTCAGGTAAGTAAGCAAAACTAAGCTATGTCACAGTAGAATACAAGTTCCATATCCAAATCTAATGATTGTACCAGAACTGTCTGATCAGCTGATAGGGACGTCTCTGATAATATGTGTACGAGACTTTGTGTGGAGTTATTTTTTTTTAAGTAAGAAAAAAAAATAAAATAGAGGTAATTCATTTTCAATAATTTGTAATATTGTCAGGTCCAGTACAATACCCCGATAAAGGTATATAGCTTTATCAAGGTATTTTATCTAATGAAAATTCAAGAAAATTCGTTAAAAATTAATTATTGAAAGTCGAGTTAATTCTGAGTTGTTTTCAGTAAATTCACCCATACATGTAAAGTACTTAAGTAGGCCTACTCAAACACAATGAAATCAGTAGAAAAACATGTTTTGTGAGGAGACGTTATTTTATGCTTTCTTTTTGATACCAGAGTGTTTTTCATGCAAGAGTAGACCCACTGACAAAAAACTCAGAACTCGACTTTCAGTATTTAATTTCTAAAGATTTTTTTTTAAATTTTCATTACATAAAATACCTTGATTAAGGTATTTTAAATACCTTTTTAAAAGCCATATAGCTTTATCAATTGGCTATATACCTTTATCGGGGTATCGTGCTGGACCTGATTGTAAAAGTTCATTCATATTTCATTTTATTAAATCATTTAAATACCATGTTTTTATGCTAATGGCGATTGGTATTTGCCCGAGGAAATTATGGTTAAAAATGATACGTCGACCAGACCTTTCAACAAGCTCTCGTTTTCGACCCGAACTCGAGCATTCCGTCGATGAAGTTCACTCTAAATATCTTTAAGACTCCACGAACCGTAGTCAGCCATTTGATAACTATTAATCCGAATGTTGTAATGACGATAACGCTGAAGGTTACTGAAAGTAATCTTTTGTCTTAGAGGCGAGAAGAGTGTTGAACCTAATCGGTGCGCGCGCCACCTACATTGAGGGGCGGGTAATTTGGAATTTTATTTGCCATTGTGTACGAAAACTACGAAAAATTGTCCATATTTTATAATCGCCCAAATTCACTACATTAAACGCTTGAAAAATACAATATCTTAATCAAAAAATTAAAATTTTTGTCGGTCTGTTTTTATAATTCTAGTTTAGAAGGCGTTGAATATATCATATTCAAAGGAATTTTTTGATTCATGTTACAACGATTATAAACATGATAAAAAAATGTGATGGAAGATGCAGCTAAAGGTTTGATTGATATGTTGTTTTACGTCCCATTCAAGAATTTTACACTCGTAAAGAGACGTAGCCATATACTGGTGAATGGCTTTTGACCTTTTACGCGGCACTCAGAGCCATTGAGCATTGAGGGATCTTGATCCCGCCAACGCCTGCTGTGACACTCGGTTTTAAGGTCTAATGCGAAATATCCACAACTTTCACTTCAAAGTGCCGAGCGCATGGTGAAGGAACAGTTACTACCCATTTTCATCGTCTTAGGTCAGTCGCGATCAAGAATGAATTTTTCGACCTACCGAACACCGAGCGAGCGCTCTACCGACTGGCAGATATAGGAAGTCTGTTCTTTAAAAAAATATACAAATTCATGTTTTTAAAGAGAATACTTTCAATCAAGAGGCCGATGGGCCTCATCGGTTACCTGAGCATCATGTAACAACTTTCAGTAATCAAATTGGGTTCTTGTTCTGAACAAGCGGTCATGAAATACACAATTTTGAAAGAGACACTTAATACAGAGTAACGAAGAGAAAATGCATTTCCACTTTATACCCAGTTGTGCACCACACCCAACAGGAACCACTGACCCTTGGGCCACATATTTCAATTTTTTGAAAATTATTCATAAATTACATTCATCATAAACGGTTGATTAAATACCAAAGAGCCGATTTCAAAGCATTTATTTTAAGATTATGTAAACCCCAACCCCACCCCACCCCACCCCCGTTACCCCTGACCAAGGGGCCCTTCATTAACCATTTGAAAGAGGCACTTCTCTTTATCATAAATATGTACTAAGATCATTGACATAATACCCAGTAGGAAAGGAGAAAGATTTTCAAAAATTTATACATTTTCTCGATATAATCATTGGAGTCCCGCCCTAACACCAGAACCCCTGACCTTGGGGCCATTGAATTCAAAAATTTGGGTGATGCATCCTTCCTCATCATAACTATATACATAGTTCATTGGTTTAATAACCAGGAGCAGAGGAGAGTATTTTTGAAGAATTTATGCATTTTCACTACATAATTAATAGAGCCCTGCCCTAACACCAGAACCCCTGACCCTGAGGCCATGAAATTCAAAAATTTG
Organism: Saccostrea cuccullata; assembly: GCF_032062105.1. Classification (NCBI taxonomy): domain Eukaryota; kingdom Metazoa; phylum Mollusca; class Bivalvia; order Ostreida; family Ostreidae; genus Saccostrea; species Saccostrea cuccullata. Next base: position 96,076 of record NW_026940497.1, read on the forward strand.
GAAGAAGCAGCCTATTGTAACATAACTATGTACTTGTTTAATTTACTTAATAACCAGGAGCAGAGAATACGATTTTTAAATAATTAATGTATTTTCACTATATAAACAATAGAGCCCCGCCCTAACACCAGAACCCCTGACCCTGGGGCCATAAAATTCAAAAATTTGGAAGAAGCAGCCTGTTGTAACATAACTAACTACTTGTTTAATTTTTTTAATAACCAGGAGCAGAGAAGACGATTTTTGAATAATTAATGTATTTTCACTATATAAACAATAGAGCCCCGCCCTAACATCAGAACCCCTGAGGCCATAAAATTCAGCATTTAACATCAATACCGATGCAAATTACATCACTTCCGTTTCGAACAAACAAATATACGTATACATTCGCACATACGTCTCTATACACCCTCCAAATCCATTGCAAGGGAGTAATAATAAGCGCGTTTTTCTTTCAGGTAAATTGTCGGTGAATCTACACTGGTCTCTCAGTGAGTAAGGATTAGGAAACGTGAAACTTAAAAGCTTTCCTGAGGTTTTGAAGAGGTAATATAGTGTGTGTGTGTGTGTGTTTTTTTTTTTTGTGAAATTCATACAAGATAATTTTTCAATTGACTAAAAAAAAACCATTGCTATCTGAACTACTTGTTATACAGTATATTCCAACTTCAGAAAAAAAAAATTACCCTCGACTAACAAAAATGACTTTATTTATCATCCATCATGTTTCAGAATATATATTAAATATATTTTTGTTCCCGCTTTCACTGAAAGTGGGGGATATTAATTTTGGTTTGTCCGTCCGTCTGTATTTCACTTTGTATGTAACACTTCCGTTTCCGCGCGATATCTCGAAAAGTTTTCGAGCTTTTGCTTATGAAATTTAAACCGCAACATCCTTTTGCCTAAGATAGACCCCCTTTTTGAGGTCAGAAACTCAAAAGGTCAAGGTCAAACATTCAAACATTATGTGTATATGTTAAACTTTTATTGCGGGAGAATTTCTCAAGAAGCTTTTGCAATGAAATATATCCATAATCCCTATGGCCTCGCCCGCACTTGTTAAAGTGACCTCCCCCATCTGTTTGGAATAAGCAGCAGTTAACGTAGAGTGCACCGATGTCTATGAAGGCATTTTTGAAAATAAAATGGAATGCATAAAATATTAAAAATATAAACAAATGTATTTTACAATTATAATAATAATAGTTTCAAAAAGATTTTAAAAAGAAATAACTTGATAGATTTCTGACAATTTTAATCCTTTTTTTTTTTGGTATTTACAATGTAAATAAAAAGAAAATCCCAGGAATTTTGAAAAAATAAAATCTTTATAGCAGATATTTCAGAGAACAGCTCTATATAGTTATATTCATATAAAACAATACTACATGTAGATAAGGAAGATTTTTGCTAAGCAGGAAAATCGATTTTCAAGAAATTGTCATACCAAATAAGACTATCCCCCCCCCAAAAGCTTTTAGTTATACATTGTATTTCGAACAGACATGTTAGTATTTTACTTCCGTTCTTCCTACGGAAATGATATTTTTTTTATTAAAAATGAACCAAAGATAAATATATCGACTTCAAATACTTCGAGTCTGTAAGAGCCGGAAATTTAAATCAAGGTTGGGTCATTTCCGATACAAGTAAAGCTTGCTAGGAAAGTTTACTTTGATAAATTTGTATTTTCCTTAAATATTCAGAATATGAGCTAAAAGAAATCTATACTGATAAATTAACAAATTTTGCAAATATACTCCGAAATGGGTGCACAAGAATTCTTACTTACTTCTTTAATACTATACCACATACAAGATGATGTTCGTAAACTATATTTAGATTTCACTCGGATAGTAAGTATCGTACATAAAATTAAAAGTCTACTTCAATTTTCTGAAAACAGCCGTGAAATAGCATCATCGTAAATATTGTGGCGGATCTAAGCTACTAGCAAATTTTAATGAAACTGACAACAAGCAATCGATTATTTATTTCACAAAATGTCATCACTGAATTATTCAATCAAAACTTGATTTAATTGATAACAAAAAAATTGGGTTGTCGTAACAGATTAAAAAGTGCAAATTATTTTCGCCAGTCACCGATCTCAATATTGACGGAAGCTTCTAGAACATCACGTCCCTTTTGCTACATTATTTTAATCAAGAAATAATTATAAATATTGTAATTAACGGGTTATTTGATTGGACAGTTTCACAACAAATGTGACGCGCCAAGCAAAAACCTCCCTTAACGAAGAATTTTGACATTTTCAGATTTTTATTGATTCTTGTAGAGTTTTTCTTTCTCTTTCGTTTGATGTATAACATGACATATATTTCTGTACATAAATGTATAAAAAATCGCATGACAAAGACGGAATATTTATTTTGACGTACAGTGTACGCGTGCGTAACTGCATGAATTTTTTTAACGTAAAATCGTAAAATGACGTAAAGCTTCATAATAATTTGATGATATTTATTATTATTAAATCTTTGATTTGATTTCCTTAAAAGTATCTACAATTAAGGATTTTTTAATCGTAATATTAGAAAATAAACATTCTAAAGTATATCTTTGAGAAACGAATGACGGGAGGGGGGTGGGGGGTGGACCGAAATGATCGTCAAGGGACAAAACTCAGGACAAAATAAAAAAATATTCTCTTCTTCTGGGATTTCTTCCATTTTATGGCTTTTTAATGCAGTAAAATGGCAGAAATCTACATTACTGCAATAGTAAAAGAAAATTAGCAACATTTGGATAAAAAAATCCTATTGTGGTAGTACAAACGACACACGTACGGCTTCCTACTAGCTTAGGCTAGTGTGATAACCCTTAACCTTATTCGGTAAAGCACAGAGGCCTCGGGTTCGATCCCAATTAAGCAGAGGAACGTAATTTTCTCTGTTACACTATCAAAGTATTTATCTTTAAAAAAGAAGTTCACGACAGTCCTTACTCCCCCCCCCCCCCCCCAGGGTCAATAAAAGTCTATACAATATACGAATAGATAGAAAGTATTGTTATAGTACCTGAAATTTTTTACAGAGTGCGACAGTTTTTTTTTTTCTATCCAAAGATTACATGTTTTAGTTTCGAATGTTTTAATACTGAAGACTTCTTGGCTTATTGGAAAGATATTCTGCACCCAAGAATAGATTGTATTTGTCTCTTGTAGTAGAGTTTGATCCTTTTCTTCTAAATATATTTATTTTCAATAATTTAAACATAAATATAAAATAGGAAACGGAAGGCCAGGAAAAATTAATCAAATGTTAAAAATTACCAAGAAATAATAATTGAACACTTTAGAATTTGATGCACCTAATCTTCATTGATTTGATTTAAACATGCATTTATTGAATTATACAAACGCATTGGAAACAAGTTTGACAACTTTCAAGTTCTTTTTGTGAATGAAAGACTGATTTCATAACGACACCCGAAGAAGAAAAGCGTCTGCATGCATACTTTTCAGTTAATCATAATGTAATATCCATCCCCATCCAATAAAATATATGTATTTTTAAATCTTGTTAAAAAAAACAAATCTGTAATTTATATGTATGAAGTTAATCATGAATTAATTTTGAACCGATCATTGTATATAAGCCGAATAACAAACCACAATACCAGAATATAAATTTTATATGAATCCCACACGTGACGCGTAAATCCACAACTTCATTTCTAGGAATAGAATATAAGGCTTATACTAAGCTTCACTACAGAAAGTAAGAGAACGGGTAAAACATTTTTGCATGTAATATTCTTCGATCATCGTAAACGGGAGGAGGGGGGCATGTCTCAGCTATGGACATTCACGCTTAATTGATTACCTGAATTAATTAAGCAAGAACAAGGCACACATGTACAATCTTAAGCTGTAACTTTTGTTATTTTTTAAAAAATAATTAATTGTCGTAATTTATACATTTTTTATACACGAGAAGAGGTACATATATGAATGGGTTAGTTGATCAAGCACGCAATATTCAAGCCGACCAACATGTATTTTTTTATGTTTGATTGTTTGATTGATTGATTGTTTGTTGTTTTAACGTCCCTCTCGAGAATATTTCACTCATATGGAGACGCCACCACTTGTCGGTGGAGGGCTCCAAATTAAAGCCTATGCTCGGCACTCAGGGCCTTTGAGCAGTGAGGGATCTTTTTCGTGCCAGCACCTACTGCGACACGGGGCCTCGGTTTATACGGTCTCATCCGAAGCACCGGTCTCTACGTCCCGCAGTGGGATTCGAACCCGCGACGTAAGGATTGACTCCTTACTTCGCGACTCTAGAGCAGACGCTCTAACCACTGCGCCACGCGGGCGACCTTAATTTTTATGTTCGATAAATCATTTATCATAGAATATAGAGCGATTTGATCATTGACTTAAGTATAATAGATTCAGATACATGTATTTATATCCTCCAACTTCCATATATCTTGAACAAATATAGGCATATAACCACAGATTAATATATTTTGCATAAGCGTCGGAACCCTGGGGGGGGTTAGGAGCGGTTTAGCCCCCTTTTTTTCCCTAAAGATATACTTAGTATAGACATAGGACATTGCTGCGTAGACTTAGCCCCCCCCCCCACCCCACTTTCCATAGACATGTTGCAATATAGGCTTAAAATTGGGAAAGTGGAGTGTTTGGAAAAAAAAGGTTTGGAGTTCGAACCTAACACCCCCCCCCCCCCTCGCACGTAATTGGATTTTCGTGTTTAACCAATGCACATTTCCTTTTTTACTTGCTTGTCAGGTCTTTTTGAAGGTTTAAAAATTCCTTATACCTACCCCCCTCCACCCCCCCCCCACTTTCAATTGCTTCCGACGCCAATGTTTTGAGCAGATTTGTACCGTACTAATTTTGCATTAAACTGCCAATACATGTATATGTTCAATGCAACTTTTGCAGGAAAAATTTATTAACATTGTAAAAGTTTGTTACAGGTTTACATTTAATAAATTACGTGTAATTGGTAGCAAATTTTAATAATTTGAAAAGCATATACAACAGAGGGAAACAAGATTATTATTTTCCAAGGTAGATGTTAATGTTTGTAGTAAAGTCTTTGTAGGGGAAATAATTACTGCAGGTTAAATAATCCTTAATACTAAAGGTTAAAATAAAATCATTAAAAAGAAAGTCTTTAACCTCTTAAACGTTTAATTTATACTCTCATACTGCATTGATGTTTTAAAAAGGGCTGAATGTGATGAGCACCGGAGACGTTATTACATGTACATGCAACAGCCTGATTCAGCGATTTTATACATGACCGAAATCATGTTGTTTTCAGGAATCCAGAATCTTTATTTGTACATGTAGATAAACCATGCACAAAATACTAATAGGTTGGAATGTTTTAAAAGCTGTTCAAATAAATAGTATGAATTTGTAACAATTTGTATTAATTATAACATATTAGTGATGTATCATGTTTGCCATTTTAACATTCGCTGTATTGTGTATAACCTCATCAAACAGATTATGAAAAGGTCGATAAACATATGTTCAATCTGTTTAATTCTCAGTCATGAAATATTTTAGATAGTGGGACTGTACCTTACAATGTATGCGAGCATCCCTAAATTCAAGAAGAAATTAGCACGAAGTATTCAAAGAAATAAAGCAGACGCGCGACACAGAAGAAAGGGGGGGGGGAGAGAGAATTTTTTCTACTTTTTTGGTACAACATGAGAAGGTTTTAATGATTGTATATTGTTTAACGTCCCTCTCGAGAATTTTTCACTCATATGGAGACGCCACCACTTGCCGGTGGAGGGCTACAAATTTTGGCCTATGCTCGGCACTCAGGGCCTTTGAGCAGTGAGGGATCTTTTTCGTGCCAGCATCTACTGCGACACGGGGCCTCGGTTTATACGGTCTCATCCGAAGGACCGGTCTCCACGTCCCGCAGTGGGATTCGAACCCGCGACGTAAGGATTGACTCCTTACTTCGCGACTCTAGAGCAGACGCTCTAACCACTGCGCCACGCGGGCGACTAACACGAGAAGGTGTTTAACAATAAAAAAAAAATTGAAAAGCTCAAGAGGTCTTTCTTCAAAATATTCATTTTAAATCCACAGCTAAAACTAATTCCGGAAGAAGTGTCCAAATCAAATACTACATGTCGTATCTATAGAGAATACTTTTTTTTAAAAAACTAAACTTAACTATTCATCAATAACAGTTCACTTTTTATTTATATAAACGGCAGCGTTAACTGTCCCAACCCATTTAAAACCGTTAACACTGGGTTAAATTCATTCTATAAGTAAAAGAGAAGTAATTCAGGTCAATTTTCATTGCATCGCTATTTAAATAAAAATACCTTAGTTTAATGCTCCTGTTAAATTGCATGTGCATTACGATGAAACAGCTGGACATTAAACTAAAAAAAACATTAAAAACTTGTTTGTTTGACCTTTTAAAATGAACCGACTAAAATCTTTTTAAAACTTCCAAATTATTCATTCCGGGATTTTCTCATCCTATCAACAACTTATATGCCTTCAATCTTTTATAACACTGAAAATTTCCGACAAAAAAAAATTCGACCTACCTACCAATGTAATTTTTTAACCCGAATAGGGATAAGGCAAACAAACTTCATTTTAAAAACGGACTTACGGGAATTTTTCAGCCACCACTGGAAATCTTTAAAAAATACACACTGAATTGTGAAAAGGAGATATCACACAGCCACTTGACGGAGAATAAATTTTTATAAATAAACTACATCAAATTACACCCAAGAATCTGTCTTAGTGTATAAATAAAACAACATCCCCCTGTTCTATTGCGGAGAGTTTCTCTCAAGGAGACGTTTTTACGTCGCATTTACCTTGTTGACTTTAGACGCGTCTTTTGACGTTACGTCATAATAGACATAAGGGAGGTTTTTGCTTGGCGCGTCACAAATGATGTTATATAAATTATAATACAGTAAAAACAATAGTTTCTTAAAAACAAGCAAAATATACTTTTAAATTATCAGAAACATATTGTTGCCGGGAAAACCACTAATTTTCATTGATATAATGATTATATAAGAAAATTGGCCATTCAACCTTGATTCGACCTAACTCTCCTACTTAAACACAAGGCATTCTGACAGAGAGGTGTCAAAAGTTGACGTCGAATTCATGACAAAGTACAGTAAACAAGTTTATCTCTTAAAAAAGATAGTTGAGCTAGCGCCGTAGCAATTTTTAAACACAGAAAGGAGGGTCCGTGATCAAGTGATTTATTTTGCTGAATTCTTTAATGTTTTTCGAGGCTGGAGTGTGATAAAAATATATAGTTGTTTTTTGAAGCGTATTTTATAGACACATAGGTAAAGAAACGGGGGGGAGGGGTTGACCTATTGGTGTTATGGGGCAACGGAACATTTATGACCTTAACTGGAGAGGGGGGGAACTCTATATAATTATGGTGAAGATGCCGATGAGGCATTGTATGAGCTGGTTTAAGATTAGAATTTCGCGGCAATGTAACAAAGAAAATACTGGGGAGTTAAAAGGAATATAGAAATAACTCAAAGTGTATGTTGTATAAAGAAATCCAGTTCCGAATGTGTAGTTGTGAAGTAGCTTGGTCCTTTGGGTCAACTTTGTCAAGAACTGCTAGGTTTTAAAAAGCCATTCACATGAGATTTTTTTTTTATAAATACTGGATTTATTCGTAATTTTTAGTGAAAATTCTTGTTTTTGGAATTTGTAAGATTGGCTGAATCGACCAATCAGATATTAGAGTCTATCTTTGGTTGTGCTTAGACGTAAAAAAAAAAACCTCCCTTGTCTTTGTTTAGAACAATCAGATAATGACTTGGGCTATTCCGTCAGAAAAAAATGAAATTTGAAGTATTGCAATTACGTACTTATCTTTAAACTGTAAGCTACACAATAAATAAACATTGTTATTCAATGATACAGCGAAATTGTTATCGTACGGTCTATCTATAGTAGTTTTCCCAGAATGCACCACCATGAAGCCGAGCATGCGTATTCAAGGAATTTGGACTAACGTAGTTGCCAGCGCACGAGAGCGCTTGCAATAAATATATGGAAAGACTTAAATATATATGTAGTACATATATGTTTTTCTTATGAGGTAATCATATAATTTGTATTTTCCGTACTGACAGCATCGTGGTAACTAACCCGACGCAGGCGCGGATCCAGAAATTTTTCCCAGGGGGGGGGGGGGTCCACCTCAGTCCCAAAAAAAAAATTTCAACCCAGGAATTTCTTGACAAGCAAAAAACAAAAAAGAAAAAACGAAAACCCCCCGACACCCCCCCTCTAGATCCGCGCATGCGACGTACAATTTGTGCTTTGTAATTAACTTGCTTACAATAATAAAGAAAACTTAAACAATGTATTGTTAAAATGCAATTAATTAAAGCTGTAAAATTTTGCGCTATAATAAAGACATTTCAGTTTTTTTCCTTTAAAATAAAAAAAATGTCTTTTGTATCAATTACTCGGCCTTTGCACCGGGTGGGTAATTTTTAAACGGGTACTTGGGTTTTGGTTTATGAATATGTACAAGTATGTAGATGTACCTTATTTATATGTAAAAACAAAAAAGCCTTTTTACTTATCGATGAAAGTACATATACAATTATAATTCAAAAACAAAGTACCTGTGAATTTTTACCTCTCCCCCGAACCCCCCAAAATTAATTAATTTATTTGTAAATTACGTATATTCGTTGCTTTTATCCTTCATGAAAATGAAATAAGAATATCTGAAGTGCAATATCCATACCATTGTATGAAGTTTTGAATACATAACACGTCAATTAAAGAATTATTTTATTTTTCAAGTTTTCATAAAGAGTGGGTGGGGATGGTGACGTACATTTACTTCCTGGGGACTTTTGAACAAAGTATGTCTTCCTTCTATATCATTGTTTGCAGCTAACTGTAGAGTTTCACGTTACGTCACGATCTTTTTCGTCAGATTCATCCAGCGTGAACAATTCACGTGATTGGTCAATTCAAATTATCAACATTGACACGGAAATAGTCTGTTGCACGAGCAACCAATCAGGGATAAGAAAAAAGTTCCAGTCCTTGCGGTTAGGAGGCGTGTACAATTTACCTTGAGTGCAGCTGTCAACTAGATCGTGACGTAACTTGAAACTTTACAGTTAGCTGCAAACGATAATAAGTCCGTAGTCTGTCAGTAAAATCTATAATTTACAACTACGATATATTTAATTTTCTGCTGTAAATGATACTATGTATAAATTCAATTTCCCGCGGGTATTTATCTAGTATTAAATATGTTGTTGAGGCCACCAAGTATTTCAAATGAACAGTATTTTGAAGTAATAACTGTTCAAACCAGGGTTTTAGTGACGCTGTATTTTTACATCTCTAAGAGTCGACAATTTTCAGCTACTACCTTGAAGCTGGAAATTTTTACTGATAAATTTTTAGGAAAATTGCGCGTGTAATGCATTCGCAAAAATATTTTTCTTAAAAGTGAATCAACATGTATAGAAATTTTTTTCTGAAAGTTGGTGTCTATTTTCAACTCATTGAATAGGCGTCGGTAAGCACTGGTCATTTTTAAAAAGAAACTTGTTTATACTACTCTAACTACAAGCTAATTACCCGTGCGTGTAAATTGCCCTTATTATATGCGATATCGTCGGATGGTTTGACAAGCATTGAGACAGTGTGTCTCTTTTTAATTTTTTTGCCAAGACACAGAGATACCAGTTATGTTATCCATTCATTTATCAACACGGGCGATAACTCGAGCTCAGTGCTTTTACTATAGAGTTCCAAATGTAAACACAGCTTGTAAATTTTAAGTGAGAAAAAACAAAATTTGAGAAAATAAGTTATATTTTTGTCTTTATTTGGGTAATATTTTAGTTAAAAGCCATACACAACCTCTAAAAGGTTTGTTATAATTTATTTAGAAGTTATTTTCAGTGCAAATCCTTTTCATTTGTATTTTTATCTTCAAAATCGTTTCGAAGGGATCCTGCAATTTTTTGCCATGTTTCGAGTATATTGGTGATATTTTAACTGTGCTTACTGAATTGAAACATAAACTGATATGAAAAGATTTTTTTATTTTAGCGCTAGTGACAATTCCCAGAATTTTGAAGAGTAAAAATTAATCAATAGCTTTTTGACCAAAATTCGCAAAAACAAATCGACGTAAAAATTTCCAGATTTACGGTACTTGTACAACACACAATTAAATAAGTTCATATGATACTAAGTCATGTTGCTAATGGTATTGATAGTACTAGTATGTTGTTTGAACTTTCATTCAGCGAACTTCTTTCCTACTCTGATTGCATGCAGTAACATAAAACACCGTTATATAAATATTTATAAACTTTTGTCTATTTACCTTGACAAATAGGACCAAGTGTCAAATCCTACATCCAGAAAAATGACTACTGTAACAGAAGTTCTCAGTATCTCTACTTCCTGTTCAAATTTGTACAATAAAAATAAACCTCAAAAGTCTTCTGAGAATTTTTGCAATATAAAATTATTTTAGGAAAGTTCATTTTAATCATTTACATTGACCTAGAACAGAAAAGTAATTTTAAAAAGAAAGTTATCCCATGAATGTTATAGGAACATGGCCACGTGCGATACATGATTAGTTACATGTATAATTAAAAATGAGTATTTTTCATTTGTTTTAAACAAGATGTATGTAAACAAATTTTTAACAGTCGATCAGCATTTAAATGCAAAATTTATTATATAAATATAAAATGTGTTTATAAAAGACTACAAATACTAAGTATTAATTAAATTGGTATAGGTATAACCTAAGACATTATGTTAAATCGATAGGGGATTGATTATGCTGAAAGAAAAAAAAATTAATAAATATATTTTATAGATTTTTATAGTGATTTAAGAAAAAAATGTTTAATAAGTGTTTTAATCCCTTTTATTTATTTGCCAATGGTTTATCAGATTTCTTTCCGCTTTTGAGAGTATTTAATTACATCTTTTTAAAGATTTATATTTCTACTTTTTTGCGGATGCTTTATTTCAACAAAATGAATTTGTATTGCTTTGTAAACCCATTTTCATTTATTTCCTGTTTATATTGTATTAAACTTGTGACATATACAAATGTCAATATTTTATGCAGCACTGTTTAGGCTACAAAAAAGGCAACAAAAATGACATAATCTGCGATTTCAAACTTTGTTAGAGTAATGAACTAAATCCAACTAGTCATTGCAATTATTTTCGTTGCTACACGTACTTAAATCCTACATAACAAGTCACTGAAAGAAATTAATTTATCTACAAGGCGTCATCAAATCTAACGCATTTTATTTGTACTGGGAGGCAGAGTAAGATTTTTCACATTAAAACAAGATGTCTTTGTAAAACACTGATGCCCCGTATGGCAGCTAATGGCGAGGGTTGAATTCTCTTAAATGCATGTCAATCTCCCAAGGTCAAAATTGTTGATACAAGGTCTTGTTACAAGGATAAACCTGTGAAATATGATACTTGTACAACACACAATTAAATAACTTCATGTTTATGATACTAAGTCATGTTGCTGATGGTATTGATAGTACTAGTGTGTTGTTTGAACTTTCATTCAGCGAACTTCTTTCCTACCCTGATTGCATGCAGTAACATAAAACACCGTTATATAAATATTTATAAACTTTTGTCTATTTACCTTGACAAATAGGACCAAGTGTCAAATCATACATCCAGAAAAATGACTACTGTAACAGAAGTTCTCAGTATCTCTACTTCCTGTTCAAATTTGTACAATAAAAATAAACCTCAAAAGTCTTCTGAGAATTTTTGCAATATAAAATTATTTTAGGAAAGTTCATTTTAATCATTTACATTGACATAGAACAGAAAAGTAATTTTAAAAAGAAAGTTATCCCATGAATGTTTTAGGAACATTTGCCACGTGCGATACATGACTAGTTATAATTCAGAAAGAGTATTTTTCATTTGTTTTAAACAAAATGTATTACAAATTTCTAACAGCGATGCGCATGTAAATGCAATATTTATTATATAAATACAAAATGTGTTTATAAAAGACTACAGATACTAAGTATTAATTAAATTGGTATTATAGGTATAACCTAAGACATTATATTAAATCAATGAGGGAATGATTATGCTGAAAGAATTTTTTTTAAATAACAAATATATTTTATAGATTTTTATAGTTATATAAGAAAAAAATATTTTAATGTATTTTATAGAAGAAAGTGCATAGAGATGGCATGCATATAAACTTTCGTAGCATAGTTTTTGTCCTTTTTGATTTTTCTTCTTCCCTTTTATTTATCTGCCAATGGTTTATAAGAAGTCTTCGATTATTTCCGCTTTTGAAAGTATTTGATTCCATCTTTTTAAAGAATTTTATTTCTACTTTTTTGCGGATGCTTTATTTAAACCAAAAAAATTTGTATTGCTTTGTAAACCCATTTTCATTTATTTTCTGTTTATACGAGGGGTGATCAGAAAGTTCGCAAACTATCTCTATATCTACAAAACCATAATTCAGATTAGAATGAAATTCGGTATACACATAGCCATACACAAGGTCCATAAATAGCATATGCTGAATAAAGTTTCTCTCCTTGTTTGTGACGTCACAATGTGAAAATGACATCACTATTTAGGTCACTTGTGACGAAAAATGGTTGTCTCAGTCGAACTCGTTCAACAAACGACTGTACAATTTGTTGTAATATCTTAGAAATCCCTCTACAGTATCATATAATAATTTGTACAGTTTATTGAGATAAACGAGTTCCTATTAATTCAAATTAATGATTGGATTAATCGTTTTAGTGAAGGAAGGCTGATTGTTAACAATGATACTTGTCATCTTGCCCAGTGAAAGCAAGTTTGAAAAGATACGTATTTTTAATTAAGCAATTTGCTATCAAAGACCTCCAAATAGCACTTTGAAAAATAGTTGAATATTTAAACAATGATATAAGTATTAAATACCTAAGATATCGTTTACTTTAGATTTTAAACATATTAGATATGATAAAAAGGATGCACCCATTCTCTATCCACCTTGAATAAAGGTCTCTCCTGAGACAGAAGATTTGTGTTTTAATGATCGCCATGCTCATTTTTCGAAAGGATGTTATTAGCCACCCATTCTGTTGCCGAGATATGACCATTTCTGACAAATTAACTGTTCTTGTCATAAAAATTAAATCACATGGAAAGAAATATAAAACTCGGAAAAATCTTTTAACTTTTGTGACAGAACGCTACGGAGGGGGTCACGTGACCGCCAACATCACGTGATTCGCGCATGCGCAGAACGGTGGTTGATGTGCATTAAAATCGGGGAGGATTAATTTAAAATATAATCAACATTAAAACCAAATATTGTTTCTTGTATGGAACTTATTCAATTAGTTTGCGAACTTTTTGATCACCCCTCGTATAGTATTAAACTTGTGACATATACACATTTCAATATCATGCAGCACTGTTTAGGCTACAAAAAGGCAACAAAAAATGACATAATCTGCGAATTCAAACTTTGTTAGAGTAATGAACTACATCAAACTAGTCTTTGCAATCATTTTCGTTAAAACACGTTCTTAAATCCTACATAACAAGTCGCTGAACGAAATGAATTTATCTACAAGGCGTCATCAAATCTAAAGCATTTTATTTGTACTGAGAGGCAGAGTAAGATTTTTCACATTAAAACAAGATGTCTTTGTGAAACACTGATGCCCCCGTATGGCAGCTAATGGCAAGGGTTGAATTCTCTCAAATGCATGTCAAACTTGCAAGGTCTAGGTCAAATATGTTGGTACAAGGTCTTGTCACAAGGAATACACCTGTGAAATATGAAAGCCCTAGTTCTAACTGTTTAAAAGTTTTTAGCAAGGTTAAAGCTTTTAAAAAGTAATTTGTAAAATTATGTTATTTTTAGCTCTACTGGTCAGAGACCAGAAGAGCTTATGCGATAGTATTGCGTCCGGCGTCCGTCCGTCTGTCTGTCCGTCTGTCTGTAAACAATTTTTCAAAATGCTACTCCTCCTACAGTTTTGGTCTAATTTCAATATAACTTGGCACACAAGTAGACTACACTAAGATACATAATTCTATATATCGGTTTTTGATTTCGATGAACGGTGTTGCCGTGGTTACTAAAAATAGAAATTTCTATGAAATTCTTTCAAAATGCTACTTCTCCTACAGTTTTAATCTGATTTCAGTATAACTTGGCACACAAGTAGAATACACTAAGATACATAATTCTGTGTATCGGTTTTTGATTTCGATGAACGGTGTTGCCGTGGTTACTAAAAATAGAAATTTCTATGAAATTCTTTCTAAATGCTACTTCTCCTACAGTTTTAATCTGATTTCAGTATAACTTGGCACATGAGTAGAATACACTAAGATACATAAATCTGTGTATCGGTTTTTGATTTCGATGATCGGTGTTGCCGTGGTTACTAAAAATAGAAATTTCTGTGAAATTCTTTCAAAATGTTACTCCTCCCACAATTTTGGTCTGATTTCAGTATAACTTGGCACACAAGTAGAATACACTAAGATACATAAATATGTGTATCGATTTTTGATTTCGATGAACGGTGTTGCCGTGGTTACTAAAAATAGAAATTTCTATGAAATTCTTTCTTAATGCTACTTCTCCTACAGTTTTAATCTGATTTCAGTATAACTTGGAACACAAGTAGAATACACTAAGATACATAATTCTTTATATCGGTTTTTGATTTCGATGAACGTGTTGCCGTGGTTACTAAAAATAGATATTTCTGTGAAGTTCTTTCAAAATGCTACTCCTCCCACAGTTTTGGTCTGATTACAGAATAACTTGGCACACAAGTAGAATACACTAAGATACATAAATCTGTGTATCGGTTTTTGATTTCGATGAACGGTGTTGCCGTGGTTACTAAAAATAGAAATTTCTGTGAAATTCTCTCAAAATGCTACTCCTCCCACAGTTTTGGTCTGATTTCAATATAACTTGGCACACAAATAGACTACACTAAGAATATAAAGAGACTTTATCAACGATCATTATTCTATTTTTTGCTGTGTAAAGTTTCAAATCCCAGCTGCTTTAGTACTTTTCTCTTCCTTTGCTATAAGTTCAAACAGTAGAGCTTCAGTCTCGACAGAGACTTCTGGTTTGTAAAAGTAGGTCAAGGTCCAGAGGACAAATTTGGTGGTGCTCTAAGAAAAGTCTTGTCACATTAAGTAAAAAAAACCGGTGAAATTTGAAAGCCATAGCCCCACTCAATAGTTATGGGCTAGGTTAAAGTTGACAACATACAGACAAAAAACAGACATGCAGGCAGACAGACGGGGCATAAAAGAATATACCTCGGGATCTTTCAATCCGGGGGCATAAAAAATTGGAGTTTATACATAGACCATTAATAATGCAACTCTTTCGTTAAGTTTTTGTTTGCTTGAGAAAGTAGTCTTCAAATAAAATAAAATTTCTGTGATACCCCTGATCTGATGTTGTCGTGAATATTCTAGTTCAGTTTTGACATTGATTTTGTATAAAAATGAATCCAACCATAATTATGGCATACCTAAACAAGAAGTGTGCTAAAATTTCAAGCACCTGCAATAAGTAAAAGTTTCCAAGAAAACTGTGAAGACATACGGGCAGATAAACAGGAAGTTGACATCGGATTCCAAGAAAAATGACTTCCACCTATAAAATATAGCATGCCAAAACAAAGAGTATACCAACATTTGAAAGAATTGCGTTGAGCAGTTAATGAAAAACTGTAACGGACAAGCTAATTCAGAGAATTTGTGTCCCCCGCTTAGGGAAAATGTAAACCATGCACAGTTAGGGGGGGGTCGGATCCCCCTGACTGAATTTGTAGAATTATTAAATGTATACATGTATACTGAAGCAAATAAAATATGCCAAGATGGATATAAAGATTTGATTGCTTTTTCTTTATTATGTGTATAGAAGATTCTTTTTATATGGAATATTTATTACACTGTAATTATGATTTTGTTTGTATAAGCAAAACAAGTTTTTCATTCACATGCTGAATACTATCATTTAGTAAAAAAAAAGGATTTCTGGGAAAAAAAAGAATATGAATCATGAATCATATGGGAATCGAACCCGGGACCTCTCACATGTGAAGCGAGAGACATACCACTATACCACAGAATTGCTTTACATCTGCGAAAATTATATGAAGAAATGTACATGTATATATTCACGTTCGATATTGTCAACATTTTACACAATGCATGGTGTATAATTTAACCTTTATTAAACTAATAGATTTAATAAGAATAAGGTGTCCGCGAGAACCTGTTTTATGCGTAATAACTCTCCTCATGCCCCTGTGCTAAAACTAGCGATAGTAATACAATAAATACTAATACATGTAATACAAACGGGGCGGGTCACTTTGAGAGGTGTGAGAGAGGTCTTAGGGAATTTTTTGGTTTTAAATTACATTGCAAAAGCTGAAAATCTTTCTGAAATATTTGGCCGAAAAGGATAGTGTTACACACAGACAGAATGTATAAATTTACGACCTTAAACTTTGACCTTTTGACCTCACAATCAATGAGGTCTTCCTTTGCAAAAGCTCAAAGGGTTCTCGAGATATCACGCGGAAACGAAAGTGTTATAACAGACAGGATTTGCGAATTTATGACCTTGACCTTTGACCTTTTGATCTCAAAATCAAAAGGGTTCTTCCTTAGTCTATAGGAAGTTGCTATGCAAATTTCATTGCGAAAGCTCAAAGGGTTCTCGAGATATCGTGTGAAAACAAAAGCGGTACAGACAGACACAAAGACGGACAGACAGACAAACGGACGGACAGACCGAAATCAATATCCCCCACTTTTCAAGCGGGGGACAAAAATCAGGCAAGACAGACGCTCGAATCAACAGGTATTTCACGTCGAATTCTTACAAAAATGAATTATACAGGCCAATTTAGAGGGAGTCTAAAATTTCAGATACCTGCGATGAGTTTTGCTGAGAAAACTGCGACCAGAAATTGTTATGGACAGACAGACACACAGAAACACATTGGTAATACAGTATATCGACGTTTCCTTCGGAGCGGGGGTATAATTATAATCGTGTTCCTCGACGTTAAACAATATTCAATTAATCATTCCATAGCGTATTTATTTTCAAATAAAATTGTATTCTAGAAGCCGTCAGTGCATTATCAGATGAAGTCATTGATCCAATAAAGAGACTCTTAAACGATATACAACACTTTATATAAAACACGTTGATTTAGATATACCATAATGCATAGACCAAGTCTTCAGAACATAAAATAATGCTGAGTCCGATAAAGACAATCTATATAGAAAATTATTCAAGAAAATCACATCCTTTGTCACGATTAAATAGATTTATATTTTGTTATATTAGTTGATCCTCAAAGCACATTATGCCATTGTTTATCCTGTTAAGAAATTCATTTAGGCTTATTATGGATATTATTTCTCTGTACGCGCAAGGCAGTCACGTGATAATTAACTGCCTGTAAATCTTTTGATCCCACTTCTGGAATATGTAGGGGTCCTTGTTATACTCCATGTTCATATATATCTGGATTGTTTTCCCCTTCGAATCGAACATTGCTAATTATTTTCCTTTTTCATGCAATGAAGTTTAAAACTAGAGGTACTGTGAGCAATGAGCTCACTAAATGATACCCCCGCCTCCCATATGAATTTAATGGCAGTGTCCATGTTTTGCTCTGGAAAATCAAAAATATATACCAGATCAAAAAGTAAAATAGGAGGTGCACAATGGCAATATGTAATTAAGAATCTGTGAAAGTTTCATTTCAGTGGTATGAGAGGAGTTGCGGATAAAAGATGGGTACCCCAAAGCGTAACAGACGGACGGACGGAAATACCGATTACTATATACACAGCTAATTGTGCCACGTACGTGTTACATATGGTTGCACATAACACATGTATCACGTATGTGAAATGTACGTATCACATACGTGTATTACAAACATACGTTTCACGTATGTGGTACAACGTACGTATAACATATGTGTGACTACATACGTTTCACATAACGTACGTTAAACGTATGTTTGGCATACACGTATGTGTTACGTACGTGAAACATACGTGTAACATATGTTATGTGCAACCATACGTTACACGTACGTTGATAAACATATGGTTTACATGTGTATTGTCAACCACATGTTACACGTACGTTAATTAACATATGGATTACATGTGTATAGTCAACCACATGTTACACGTTTGTTAATGAACACATGGTTTACATGTGTATAGTCAACCACATGTTACACGTACGTTAATGAACTCATGGTTTACATGTGTTTTATAAAGCACAAATGTCATGTATATATATAGTTTCATCTTCCCAAGTCAAGAGTTTCTGATCCGCTCCGCTCCACATAAACCCTTGACCGAATAGGTTAAGTTTGACGGGGTTTACTGTCACGCCATCTAGTGAGATTACATATTTTGAACTCTCCTGACCTCTGCTATTAGCCAATCAGAGTAAACGAATTCAACAGCGAATTCGAGATAATATTGGTAGTCGGTAATAAATTCAATATAACTCAACTACAAAACTGAGACAAACCTTTAAAAGGGCTATCTAATGAAAAATACACTATCCTTGGGACTAAAACTGACGTGTGTTTATGTGTACGATGTAGTTTCAGTTTAAATAAAACAATGGTTTTGATTGGTTTATGAAAACTTGCATGAGGCCATTCAGAGAACGCATTTCTAGCCCCGTGAAACTTAGCCTATTCGGTCAAGGGTTTATGTGGAGCGGAGCGGATCAGAAACTCTTGACTTGGGAAGATGATATAGTTTATGTGCATTATAAACCACACATTAAATATACTAATGTACATAAATAAATTATGGTTAACTTGTTTTCTAAAGCTCTCATTACATATATGTTGATGAATATAGTATGTGTATTATCAGGCACATGTTACATATGCATTTAAAAAGGTGTTTTACATGTGTGTGAAAACCTATGTTTGAGAATGAGAAGGCTGTATATTTTGTAAATTCATACTATTACATACATGTATGATAAATGTAGGTTGACTATAAATCTAATCCTTTTTATTTTATTTCAAATTTAATTTATTAATCAAATTATCATTTAGTTTTCGCTATAAAGAGAAAAAACAATGCGTTAAACATTTATTGTTGCTAGGGACTACATAATTTCGCTTAAAATACAGGAACTTTTTGTATAAAAGTATGGCTGACTTCCACAACTAACTATTTTACCTTAATAGTTCACGTGATTTTGGAGAACTAATCAAGATATTATTTAACATAACAATCAATAGGCACTTAGCAATGCTTAGGGCTTAACCTGTTATTCAGGAAGAAGAGCAATCATAGTGATATGACCATCTATAAATCCTTCTTATAATATGTATAACGTGTCCTTAGATCAGAAGTTGCATGTATTTTATCAAATTAATAATTATATATTTTAAAATCTAAAATATCTTTTTTTGACATAAACATTATTGTTTGGTTTAACCCAGTTCACAACTGAAGCATACATGTGTGTGCGTTGTTGACTTGTCGTGTGCGTATCTAATGTTTCAATTTATTTCACATTGTTTACCTTACGTCCATTTTCATGTCTGGCATGGTGTTATGAGTTCGCATTGGTTTAAAATTTACTCTAAAAACAATAAACAAAGTTTTCTCCAATCTCGTCATGTGTATCGGATATCGGTAGAGGCACATAAAATTGAACTCGGTCATCGGTAGATATAATCTATCCGAATTCAAGAGCAAAAATATATTTAAAAAAAAAAAAAGAAAGAAATTCATGATAAATTCACAACAAATCTCAAAAGGGAGTAAATGATTCATCTAGATAATTATCAAATATACAGTGGGTACCGTCCGTATAAAACTTATAAAATATACCTTCCGGAATTTTCCAGCCTCCATGTATGTACTACATGTACATTACCAGTGACGTCACTGGAAAGAGAAGTCTGACGTCTGCAAGTTCTAGGGCCTAGCTAAAGGTGAGGAATGCATAAAATCAACAATTATTTAATTACTTTATGACTGTGTGTTGCATGTAAACTAAGGGGGGTGTTTTTTTTTCAGTGTATTACATAATGGAGACTTGGGTTACCAAAAACAGAAAATATTGACCATGTTGAGGCAGTACGTGAGCTGTCTTGGTCAGCACCCAGGTGTATCCATCAACACGGGCACGTTATATCAAAATGAAGGTGAAGTTTAAAAGTACTGTTATAACAATTAAGTATTTATTTAAAATGTTTTTCAACCTAACAAATAAGATGCAATAAAAAAGAAACAACGTACAACTATTTGATGTAAAGTTCCACTCCCTGAATTTATTTCTTTTTACAGTATTTATCGATAAAACATCACATTAGATGGTAAATGACATTAATATCTTTGAGTGCAATAATGGTGTAACAGTTTTGTTTTTACATATCTGCCCTTTTAATCCTTATGAATATAAATTGTGTTTGAGATTGAGAATTTTTATGTGATTTTAGATATGCATTCCAGGATGGTGACTGAAGCTCATCTTTGTAAACACCTAAATGCCTAGAATGGACTCCAAAACAGATTCTTAAAGTTTAACCAATATAATCTTGAATATGGTAATACTTTTAATTATAAAGGAATAAGATTTTCTGATCATATTGCTTTTAGACTTGCAAATACTACATGTAACTTAAAGCTTTTCATGTAAAATTTGAAATGCAATCAAGTTTGACGAATTTCACACTACTAAGAGTTATCTCCCCTTGTCGGCATAACTCTCATTTTTCCCACTTTGTCCATTGTAAGTTACCTGTTATTATTTTCAGTCTTCAAACGTTATTGGACTATTTAGATCTTACCTGTATCATGCCAAAGTTTGGGGCAACATGAAAATCTTAATGAAAGATATTCATTACAGATTTTATTTTTAAGATACTGACCAATAAATTTGGTAAGGTTACAGAGGGAAAAACAGGGCCTTACGCTGGATTGACCCCACAACGGGGAATAACTTTTGTGAATTTAATGTGAAAGTTGTCTATTTTTTTTAACATATATTTTTTTTTGATTGGACCTTACATATAATTAAGTCAGCTTCAGTATATAATAGAAGAATATGGAGATAACGAACAGTATTCAATCTCAAAGTCCATAAAACTATACAAAATAAGAGCAGAGCAAACATGGACCCCCGAAACATCAGAGGTGGGATCAGGTGCCATAATAACACCTATTCACTAACTATTCGGAAAATAGCTTGTTTATCATCTCCCTCAACAGCAAACTATTTCCCTCGGCTGCATCTTTGGGAATAGTTGTTGTCTTGGAGGACGATAAACTAGCTTTTGTCCTTATAGTCAGTAAATAGGTGTACATGAATACTGTTTTTAGCTCCTCTGAGCCAAAGGCTCAAAGAGCTAATGCTATGGCCATTTGTGCGGTGTGCATAAACTTTTTAGAATGTGGGCCATAACTCAAGATCCCCTTGGACAATCATTGTCAAATTTTCACAGAGCATCCTTGGCCCAAGGGCTACCATTTATACTAAAATTAGGGTTTGGACCCTTATACAGGGGAGATAAACAGGAAGATAAAACCAAAAGAAGTCTATATTGGCCTAGAATTGTTAAACTTTGTGAGTTGAGGCATCTAGGGTTTTTGGAGAATGTCGACCAAAAAGTAGGTCACCATGACCTACTTATGGTATTTTATAGCTCTATTGAAATATCTTCAGTCCTAACTGGCTAAGAATCATTATGGAACTTTCTTGGTTGATGTATTTTGGGTCTTATAAACATAGAGGCTTCAAATACTAGTGATAGATTGTACAATTTATTAGAAGAGCAATTCAAGGCCCTTGGGTTTCCAGTTGTCCATCGTCATACACTGTGCTCTGTCTGGTAAAATTTTAGCATTTACAGCATCCTTCCAACACCGCCACCCAAACTAAGGGGGGGGGGGTAACGGTTACCCATCAAAATTATTCAAAATTGTATTTTTTTGATTGGACATCAAGCAAACTATTAGCAAGGTTTTAATAAGCATTGAGTCCTACTAAAATTATGAAATTCATATAGCCCCAGGGTAGGTGGATCAGATGTAAAGGCACAGCTTTATGAATTAATCATAAACTGAAAATGCGTTGATTCATTGAAAATCTATAGAATGCTCCTAAGTTGAAAGCAAAAAGACTAAGTTCATGACAATGAGGAATAAGTTTTATACCCCTGTAATCAAAGATTCTGGAGTACATCTATATAGCTTTTGCCCTGTCTGTCTGTCTGCAAAATCTTTTCACATTGGCCATATTATTTAAGTGGGTGAAAGTATGGCCTTCATATTTCATAGACCTGGGTATTCATTGTGACAATACTTTTGTATTGGTACACCAAATTAACCTTTAGAATTGAACTTGGATTGTGACTAACTTTTAAGAAAGTTTCATAACTTGAATCTTGGCTATAACTTTTGAACAGTTGGTGCAAGGGCTTTCATACTTCACTTGTATATTTACTGTGACAAGACCTTTCAATGGGTATAAATTAAAATATTTGACCTTGAACTTCTAGTTTAACCCACTGTTTAAAAAAATTTAACTTTGATCATAACTTTTGAGCTGGTAGTAGTAGGGCTTTCATATTTCACAGATTTATTCTTTGTGACAAGTCCTTCCTTGGATGTCAACAATTTGACCTTTGACCTTGACTTTGGAGTTTGACTTATACTTGGGTAACTTTAACCATAAGCTGGCATATGGGGTATTAGTATGTACAAACACATCTTTTTTTCCGAGTTCACGCACAAATCAATGCTATGTAATGAATTTTAGATAAGAGAATTACAAGGTAAATATTTGAGGATATAGTGAAAAAAATAGTTTAAAATATCATGGTTATGAATACTAAAAAATTAATTATTTAGTATTTATATTTAAGTTAAACAGAGAATCAACCAGGATTAATATCAGGATAATAATAATGTTCAGGGAAAAAAATGGGTTTTTCCCTTATTCCATGCATCTAATATTTTCTTTTTCTTTACAGGCAAAAGAGAACTGGAGAAAAATGAATTGATGTTAACATACTCTACATTAAATTTGGTTTAAATCTAAATATGTCTTTTGTTGTGATTGCTTCAAGAGCAATTAAGGATCAGGAAATTTAAAGTGAAGGATAACCAGAAAGTGGATCATTCAACAGATGAAAAGAAAATATGCCTTTGAGGGAAATTATGTCAAATGCATGAATTGAATATTTAAATTTCACGTAATTTTTGTTTCACCAACGTTTACAATATGTGAAAAAAATGTTCAAAACATGTGTTTAACCATGGTTTGACACAATTTTGTATGGTATTCATACATTTACTATATGAGCAGTGCAAATAATAAACCCATTAAACATGTTATGAGAAACATATGTTACACACACGTTGCACGTACGTTATTCATATGTGAAACGTATGAATAACGTACGTGTGCAATATATGTGTAACGTATGGTGGGCAATACGTACGTTTAACATATGTGACACGCATGATATTCACACGTGTGAAAACGTATGTATAACATACGTGGTATCTTTTTCATGGAAAACGTACGTGAAGTCACGTACGTGTCACATACGTTTAACATACGTGAAACGTACGTGGCAAAATTAGCTGTGTACCCTCCCACTTTTCAAGCGGGGGTTATGAAAAGATATACAAAAAGGTAGAAATTAAAACCGGGTGTTTATGTGAAGCACCGATGCCCCCGTATGTCAGCCGACGGTAAAAGATTCTCAAATGTAATTGAAGAAAATATGCTACGTGATTTTTTTTTTCAACTTTAAGGAATCATTCAGATATTTTTCATCTGTTAGGCCCTCATTACTCACCATGACAAGGAGCAGGCAGCTGGTATAGCTGGTCGACAAGGGATGCTCACACCTCCATGACACCTGATCCAATTTCTGATGTTTTATAGGCCTGTGTTGACTCTGCTTCTATTTTGTATTGTTTTGAACCTGAATACTACTCGTTATTATACAGTTGAAGTATATCATTGAGGGAGTTAGCAAGAATTTAGTTCCCCAAGGCAAGGACTATTCTCGAGACGTGGCATAATTTTAGTTATTTAATGATAAAGGAAAGATTAAAAAGAATTTAGTGGTTCTTTAACTTATATTATACGACACAAAAGTAAAATCTAGAGGATTTCGAATAAACGGGAATTAGCTTCCGAAGCAGGGATTACATGTAGCTTCTTTGAATACCGCAGGGGGATTAGTTCATTCACAGTGATTTCTAAGGATTGATTCACATTTTACTATCTTATTTTCATGTAGGGAATATCAGTAGAGGTATAATAACTCCATATATTATCTAAGAATCTTTCACCGTGTACCATTTTTTTTCTTTAAACTGTTGAATCATAGATGGATTAGAAGTACATCATTCTAGGGTCAAAAGATAATCGATCAGCTTGAAACTATACAATTAATCGAATTTAATAAATATATATATATTTAATAAATACTTTATTTCAATTGTGAATTGAAAGAAAAATCCCCAGTGTAAATAACCTAACTTATCCCGTTGCATTTTACTCTCGTTTGATCATCATAACGGTTTCCTTGACATCTGATCCACTGGGAACTGTTCCACCCCACGGGTTCGACCACTGGGATGAGGCCCAGGGTCCATTAAGGAAGGCCTGGTAACAATTCCGGAACCACCACCCTCCGCCGTACAACAAGGCACAGTTTCCCGGGGAGGGGTCATTATCTTGGTCGTAGGTGGTAAACTCCATATAAAAAGCAGTGGTGTCCTGGGGGTTGGTGGTAAAATATAAACCGTCACCTGGTAGGTAAATTAAACTTTTTATTATAAAAAATGCAAATGAATCATGGTATCAACGCAAACAAAAACCTGATTCTTTATATGATTTTAAAAATAATATAATTTATGAACATTCAATATCATTCTGCTAAAATCATGTTAACTCATCGTATTCTCAAATTCTATTTTACCCATATTATATTGATAAACACAATTAAAGGTTGTTCCTTTTATATGTGTTACTACATTAAGAGATTTTACATATGCTTCTGTCAATTATGACACTATTTATTCCCCTAATAATGTCCTCAAAGTAAAACAGTCGTGCTTTACGAAGTTACGGATTTCAAACAGTTCTGGAAATTTGCCATTTAGAAATAAACTGATTTCGACTTCTTAATCAAAATTTTCTCCTATTGAGAATTGTAATTATGTTCCCCAAACGGAGTTTGGGAACATATTGTTTTTACTCTGTTTCTTATTATTATTATGTTCCCCAAACGAAGTTGGGGAACATATTGTTTTTACTCTGTTTCTTATTATTATGTTCCCCAAACGAAGTTGGGGAACATATTGTTTTTACTCTGTTTCTTATTATTATTATGTTCCCCAAACGGAGTTTGGGAACATATTGTTTTTACTCGGTTTCTTATTATTATTATTATTATTTTTTTTCTTATTTGTTCTCCGGTACTTTTTTGTCCGCGAGTGTTCTCAGAAACTGTTCACCCAACTGACCTAAAACCTTTTTAGGGTTAATAGGTGTGTAGTGTAGGTGTGCGGAACGAAGGTCATTTTGCGCGCATACGCCTGCACGTGCGGGCGCGTGATATGAGTGAAATGACTAAAATATTTAAGATAGCCATAACTTTAACATTTTTCGATGAAATGCTTTGAAACTCATTATGTAAGGATAAATTAATAGTGTACATAATGTGACACTGTCAAATTAGCACGAACTCACGCGCATGCACGTGCGCTTCGCTCTGATTGGCTAAAACAAATATCTCAGTATCTTCTCTGTTTTTTGACGAAATGCTTTGAAATTTAAAACATAGTCATGAATTAGGATATCCTACAATATGATATAGAAAAAAATTCATGAAATCACGCGCATGCACGTGTGCTGCAATCTGATTGGCTGACACTTCAAATGACTATATCGCCTTTGTTTTTTGTCGAAATTCTTTGAAATTTGAAACATAGTCATACATTAGGATGCCCTGCAATATGATATACAAAAAATTTC
>NW_026940498.1:0-12034 GCF_032062105.1 Saccostrea cuccullata
TAAGCTCAGTAATTAATTTCATTTTATGCACATTTCTTGAGATAAATCTAAAGAGAATACTCCAGGGAGGGGTGTTTTCTGTTAATGATGGTTTGGGGCCAGTGAAACCGTAACGGACACGAGAAATTGATATGGAACATTTGACTTCATCTTATAATTAAAAAGAATCTTCAAAATATAAATATAAATTTAAAATAATTAGAAGGTTTCGTAAAAGCAACGTTTAAAATAATAAAAGAATTATCTGTTTATAATTCAGAAACAAGGAAACTCGACATCACTGAATCCGAAACAAAAATTTTTTATGAATTTTGAATGTTGGTAAAATGACGTTTTTTATCGCACTCGTGAATAAAATTCATGTTTTAAAGAAGTCGGTTCACTTTATGCATAAAATGGCCCTGTAGATATACCAATTAATTGATCAACACTTGCTTTTTTATTTGAGGCATTAAAATAAAATAGGGACTTGGTGCTTTCATATCATATTAAAATATTTCTTCTAAAAGTCCAGGTCTAGGAGAACTGGCTTTATGAAATTGCAATATTCTTGAAATTTTGGGTAAACAGGTATAATTGAGTTCTTTCAGTGAAGAAAAATAATATGAGCGCACTCTCTGATCTAAAATATAAAACGTGTCCATTAATCCTATCATTTACTAGTAGCATATTTTAGATCAGAGGTTGTGCTCTATACTAAATATAAAAAAATAGCTTTAAAAATTGGCCGTTTTGGAGACTTTTTCAGAATATGAGGAAATTGACACATTTTGTGACGTCATAATGCATTGACTAGCCAGAAAATGACGTCATCTTTGATAGATACGCAGTCACTAAAGATCTAAGTGACATTTAATGCAACGTTAACTAAAACTATGCAGTTTCAGTTTTTCAGAAATTCACAGGGCCAAATAAGGCAAAAGTGAACCTTGTTCTTTCCTATCTTTCATTGATTCTCTAAATTAATTTATATACATGTATATAAAAATATTGAATAAGCAATTATAACATGTATGATTTATAAAACATAAAATTAAAGAATCAACCTTTCGCCGTAAACAGCATTTCACCACTCACCCCTTTTTTTTCTATGCTACATGAACATTTAAGTAAAATCATGTCAATAAGCGCCCAACCTCCTTTGTTCGTTTATACAAAGGCCCCGGACAAGGAGAAAATGAAATGAAAAACAAATTATAGTCTCTGTACAAAATTAACAAAATTATTAGGTCTTTCCACCTTTCTGTGGAAAGACCTATTGATTTTCTTCTGTTTCTTATTATTCTTCTTCTTTATTATTCTTCCGCTGATTTTTTGTTTCGACATTTATCGAAAAGACTTTTTGTTCATCGTAAAGGTCATTAAAAGTTAGGAACAAATTTGACCCAACGCGTATGAACTATGACCGCTTTCAAAGTTATTGCCCCTTTCACAAGAAATGCTTGTTATCGCTACTCCTCTGAAACCGTAAACCATAGAAGAATGAAACCTTCACTAAAGTCTTCGACTACTTGAGAGGACTCTGGAATCTATCATTGCGAAAGTATTCGGTGACCCCTTCAATGAGTTTTTGCCCCTGAAACTTTTTTAATTTTAGAAATAATTAAAAAATTTCAAAACGAGAAGTGATAGAGACATGGGACCAACTGCATAAGATCCATTGACCATTGATCATGAAATTAATGCAAAGGTCAAAGGTCAAGGTCATTCCAGATTTGAGAAATTAAGCTCTTTTTATATCTTTTTTGTCTTTTAACATATACAAACTGTCTTAGCATCAATAGTATGTACTCTTAAAATTATTTTTAAGATTTAATTCGTATTCCTTAAGATTGACCCTATTAAAAGTTATCGCCCTTTGTACGAAAATTCTTGTTAACGCTTCTCCTTTGAAACCGTAAACCATAGAAATATGAAACCTTCAACTAATTGAGAGGACTCTGGAATCTATTCATTGCGAAAGTATTCGGTAACCCCTTCAATGAGTTATTGCCCCTGAAAATTTTTTAATTTTAAAAATAATTAAAAATTTTCAAAACGAGAAGTGATAGAGACATGGGACCAACTGCATAAGATTCATTGACCTTTGATCATGAAATAAATGCAAAGGTCAAAGGTCAAGGTCATTCCAAATTTGAGAAATGAAGCTCTTTTTATATCTCTTTTGTCTTTAAACATATTCTAAATGTCTTTGCATCAATAATATGTACTCTTAAAACTATTTTAAAGATTTCATTTTTGTTCCCTAAGATTGACCCTATTAAAAGTTATTGCCCCTTGTGCGAAAAACCTTGTAATCGCTACTCCTCAAAAATTGTAGACCATAGAGACACCAATTTTTAGGATCTTGAGGCATAACTTCACTGTATAAGTGCAAAAGAATCTGATGACCCCTTATATGAGTTATTGCCCTTTAACGTCTTTGTACTTACTATTAAACCTTATAACTTAAAAACTATAAGTCGTAGAAGCACGGGGTCAATTGCATTGTGACCCTTGACCTTTGTCCTTGAACATTTTTTCAAGGTCAAAGGTCAAGGTCATTTAAATTTTTTATTTTCATTTTTTTTCTATCCTTTAAGACAATTTTGGTTTCTTATTCATGGAATTTAATTTTAAGGAGTCAGATATAAAACAAAATTGAAATTCAACGAAGGTGGAAAGACCTCTTATTGTTCTCTGAACAATAAGTCTCCTAGTTTTCTAATTTGTTGTACGACGTAAAGAATGTACCAATAATTGACCCGATTCTCAAAAAGAAAGTAAAACTTTTACACGTGGTTGACATGTGTATTCCAAAACAACAAGCAAGACGGCATTTATGGAAAAAGAAACTTCCAATTTTATTTTATTTTTTTTATACTGACGTTTTAGCAGTAGATTAAATTAATCTCGCTGCTACCGGCACAGTACAAGTCATACGCCCCTTCTATGTGTACTACTACACTATAAACAAAAAAACATGTGTACATTCATTTTTTGCCTCTTGTTTTATGCTATCCTAACAGGCCCCTTGCCATTGGACACATAATCAAAAATTACAAATAGGAAAGTAGAACATTTAATTGTTTATTTCATCATCTGACAGTTTGGGCCAGTGATATAAATTTTGTGATGTTGATCAAACCCTACACACCAGAACCCCTGACCCAGGGGTACTAAAATTCAAAAATTGGGAAGAGGCAGCCATATTTAACATAACCATGTACTTGGTTAGTTTATTTAATGCCCAGGATTAGAGAAGAGGATTTTTATAGAATTTATGTATTTTCACTGTATAATCAATAGAACCCCGCCTTAACACCAGAACCCCTGACCCTGGGGCCATGACATTCATAATTCACAATTTCGGAAGAGACAGTCTTATTCAACATAACTATTCACTTGGTTAGTTTATTTAATGCCAAGGAACAGAGACGAAGATATAAGAATTTATGCAATTTCACGATATAATCAATAGAACTCCACCCTAGCACTAGAACACATGAACCAGGCGCCATGAGTTTCACTATTTTGGGAGGCATCCTTATTCAACATAACTATGTACTTGGTTAGTTTATTTAATGCCCAGGACAGAGACGAAGATATTCAAAAAAATTTATGCATTTTTACTATACAATCTATTTAGTCCCGCCCTGGCACTTGAATCCCTGACCCAGGGGCCATGAATTTCACAATTGTGGTAGAAGGCTAGGACTCAATGGTGATTACAATTATGCCGATAGTTTGACTGCTTAATGTCCAGGAGTTTGAATTTGATTCGGGTTTTAAGCCAGAAGAAAGAACATTCACAATTTTGAAAGAGGCACCATTGATCATCATTCACTGTAACTATGCACTTGGCAGTTGCTTGGTTTGGTTACTTAATACCCATAGACAAGGTAGGGGAACAAAAAATGCATTTCAACTAATCAGTAATATTCAGCAATAATCAGTAGTGCCCCTACCACACATGAACCCCTGACCCTTAGGCCTAGATCCACACACTGCACAATTTTTGAAAAGGCATCCTTAATTTTCAAAAATATTTGATTAATACCAAGGAACAGATTTCAAACAGTTCATTCATTTTCAGTATATAAGTACAGCCCCTCCCCCCTCTATAGTACCCCTTACCCTTGGGCATTGAAATTCATAATTCTGGAAGATAAGGGCCCTTGCTCATCATAACGATATAGGTAGTTCATCTGCTTAATACCCAGGAGCAGAGAAGAAGATTTGCAAAGAATTAATGTATTTTCACTAATCAATAGAGCCCCGCCATAACACAAGAACCCCTGTCCCTGGGGTACTAAAATTCACAATTTTGGTAGAGGCATACTTGCTTATCATAACTATGCACTTAGTTTGTTTATTTAATGAGCAGAGAATAAGATTTTCACAGAATTAATGTATTTTCACTATATAATTAATAGAGCCCCACCCTAACTCCAAAACACCTGACCCTGGGGCCACAAAAATCACAATATTTGTAAAGGCATTCTTGCTCATCATAACTATGTACTTAGTTGGTTTATTTAATAGCCAGGAGCAGAGAAGAAGATTTTCAAAGAAATAATGCATTTTCACTAAATACTTATTTAGCCCCGCCCTAGCACTAGAACCCCTGACCCCAGGACCATGAATTTCATAATTTTTGTAGAGGACTCAGTGTCGATTACAATCATTCAAACAGTTTGACTGCTTGATGTCAAGTAGTAAAGAAGAAGATTTTTAAAGATTGCATTAATTTTAGTGGTTCTGGCCCCAACTCTCAGGCTCTAGGGGGCAGGGACCATGAAATTCACAATTTTTGTTCTCATACACCCACAGATGCTTTGTGCCAACTTTGGTTGAAATTGGTTGTGTGGTTGCTGACAGATTTTCAGACTGAATATTATCATATGCCCCAGGGGCCAAGGATGATGAAATTCACAATGTTTGTTCCCCTTTACCCATGGATGCTTTATGCATAATATAGTTGAAATTGGTTTAGTGATTACTGGGAAGAAGCTGAATATGATCAAATGTTAACGCATGACGACGGACGAAAACGGATAGCAATAGGTGACATGAGTGTACTCAGTTCAATTGAAATTGATGAATTGTCTTATTACCGGCGCTAAATACTAAATAAGCCATATCTCTAGCTCTCAAAAAAGGAAGTTGGGGGAAGGAAATTTCCCATTGAATTCGGACTTTCAGGCATCACCATATTCTCGTAGTCTTTGATTTGATTAAACGTTCCTTATATCTTTTCTTATGTTTTAGGCGAATAAATAACAAAAATATATATAATAAAATATAATGTTTCAGTTGTAAATCGCTTTGGAATTGGTGGAAAATAAGCATTTTTGTCCTTATCTGTCAAAAACCCCCCCCCCCCCCAGCCCCCACCCCCACCCCCGATGACGCACAAAAGCTTCGGTATGAATTTGTCCATATTACCTGTAAAAAGGAATTTTTGTGTCACGGGAGGGGGGAGGAGGATTTAAAGATATTTTCCTTTTCCGGTTGATTTCTATAGTACAAAACACAAGTTTTACCAAAATTTTAGAGATACCTCTCTTTGTTTAACCAAGTTAGTATTGTTTAATAAAAATCAATTTAATTATCTTTAAAAATATCAAAAATTCATCGAATATGTTAACTTTTTAAAATTCTCAGCTTTGTTAAGGTCAAGATCTAGTAAATGAAAGGTGCCTACAGATTTATCAAACTTGAGAAATGAATTCCTTTATTGATGCTTTACAACTTTAGCTTGGTCAAATAAGGTGTTTCGGGGAATAATTTGTAGGTAAACAAGATGAAAAACTGTATTTTAAACTTCATTTTCAATGAAAAATTAAGAAAACCAGTCATGAATTTTGGAGTTTTTTTCATATTCGACAAAGGAAATGTATCCAGATTGCCTACAGTCTCTCAGAAAACGGTAATTAGTATTTTCATGGCCTCTTCTTTCAATCAATATCAAATTTTATATAGGTATCCGGTTTACTTTTCATATGATTTCAAATTGAATGTCATGATTTTCTACATAATTCTGCTAAAGCCATAAAGTACGGGAAAAAGAAAGTTGAAATTGATTATGACGTCATAATGGATCTAGCACCAAAAATTTAGTCTAATGTTATTTACTAGATCTTGACCTTAAGGACCGATAAGGAAAATGTGACCTTTGCATCGTTTTAATACATGTATGTACAAGTACTACATCTTTTAAAAAATTGAAACAAAGCAACTAAATACTTGTAGAAAATGTAATATAGCTATCAATAATGGATAAGACTGGGCCGTAGTTATTACCCGTTATATCGCATGTATCACCTGTTTGTCACGTGACTTGTATAAAAATTGATTTTTTAAGCTAAATGTAGGAAATGAGGATAGTGCAAGGGCATACGCTTGTTTTTCAAGGAAAAAATGATACACATTAAAAGATGTTTATTTCCTCTACCCAAAAAGTCCTGGGAGCTAGCCTGTGCTGTTTGCGAAGTACTGCAAATTTTGTCGAAAATTTTTATAATAGCTAACAAGAGGCCCACGGGCCTTATAGGTCACCTGAGTAACATGTAACAACTTTCCAACAAATGAATTTGGTTTGACTATTTTATACCAAAAGCCTTGAAATTCACAATTTTGAAAGAGGCACCATTGTTTATAATACATGTACCATACACTTAGCATGCTTATTTTGGTAACTTAAAACCCAATGGCAGATCAGAGTAACAGAGAGAAAATGCATTTCCACTTTATAACCACCAGCTGTGCACATCAACCCAGAGGAACTATTGGCCCTGGGGCCACAGATTCCAAAATTTTGGAAATTTTATAAATTTCCTTTCATCAGAAATGCGTGATTAATATCAAAGAGCAGATTTCAAAGTATTACTTAAATTAATTATTTTTGGGAGAGGCATTTTTCTTCATCATAAATGTATACTTAGATCATTGGCATTATACCAAAGAGCAAAGGAAAATTTCCAAAGAATTCATGCGCCTTTTCACAATATAATCATTATAGAGCCCCACCCAAACACCTGAGAACCCCTTATTCAGGGATCATGAAATTCAGAAATTAGGAAGAAGCATCCTTTAATAATTTCTCATCATAACTACATAGTACATTGGTTTTATACCCAGGAGCATAGGAGAAAATTTTTAAAGAATTTATGCATTTTCACTATATAATTAACAGAGCCCCGTTGTAACACCTGGGGCCATGAAATTCATAATTTTGGAAGGGGCAGACTTATTCAATATAACCATATACTTGATAAGTCTATTTCATATCCAGAGGAACAGAAAAAGATTTTTTTAAAGAATTAATGTATTTCACTGTATAAACAAGTAAAGAGTCCCGCCCTAACACCAGAACATCTCACCATTGGACTATGAATTCATAATTTTAGAAGAGGCATTCTAGGTCATCATAACTATATATACCTAGTTTGTTTCTTTAATACCCAGGAGCAAAGTCGAAGATTTTCAAAGAATTAATGCATTTTCACTATATAATAAATAGAGCCCTGCCCTTACACCAGAACCCCTGACCCAGGGGCCATGAAATTCACAAATTTTAAAGAGGCATCCTTCCTTATCATAACTATGTGCATAGTTTTTTGGTTTAATTTGCAAGCGCAAAGGAGAAGATTTTTAAAGAATTCATGCATTTTCACTATATAATCAATAGAGCCCCGCACTACCACCAGAACCCCTAACCCTGGGCCATGAAATTCACAATTTTGGCAGAGGAAATCTTGTTCAACATAACTTATACTTGGTTAGCTTATTTAATGCCCAGGATCAGAGAAGAAGATTTTTAAAGTAATAATGCATTTTTATTATACAATCTATTTAGGCTAGCCCCAATACTAGTACCCCTGGGGCAATGAATTTCACAATCCTGGTGGAAGACTCAATGCTGATCACAATCATGCCCACAGTTTAACTGCTTGATGTCCAGGAGCATAGAAGTAGATTTTTAAAGATTGCACTAATTTTAGTGGTTTAGGCCCCACCCCTCAGACCCCAGGGGGCAGGGACCATGAAATTTACAATTTTTCCCTTAGATGCTTTGTGTTAAATTGGTTGAAATTGGTTGAGCGGTTTCAGAAAAGAAGCTGAAAATGTTCAAATGTTAACACACGGCGCACGACGACGGACAACAACGGATAGCAATTGGTCTGAGTTTACTCAGGTGACCTAAAAATATCAGCGTCGCTTAAATGCTGTTATAAATAAAAATGATGTTAGCTCAGCTCCCAGTTCTTTTCAAAATATGCACTATTAAAGCAATGTATATTCGAAATTTCAGCTCAAACAAAAAAGTCTAAGCCCTTGCACTTTTGATTTAAATCACGAATACGCTTATCTTTTTAGCGAGATTCTCTACATTCCTTGTCCATGTGCAGCTCAAATGTCACCATACAAATTGTATTCAATCAATTATTTTCTTTTAGTTTTAATGATTAGGTTTAAAAATAAGCGATGATATCATATTTATTTAAGCATTCTTGTAATTATTAAACCAGTGATTCTTGTCCTCTGGGTTACCTGTGCTGCGTCATGTCAAGGCTGATGACGTCATATTTGACGAAAGACTACCTTTTATTTCTCGACTGTATTGCTATCAAATATTGTAATTTTACAAGATTTTATAAGTAATTGATAAAATAAATAAGTTCAAGCTGTTATTTACGAATGGTCATGTCGTTAATTAATTTATGTGACTTGGTAAATTTCAATGACGTCATAATTAAACTTCAAATGCGGTGTACAAGGAATGTGAACTCTGACCTTCCTTAACATAGCTGAGTTGACTTGGAAGTATAGGCGGAAGAACAATGCTATCTACTGCAGTTCTTTTACAAAAAATCAAAAGTGTCCAGTACGTTAAGCATCTACTAAATCTATTGACTTAAAAATCAATACGCGTCTTCTTTAGGCCATTAGGAGTAATGTTCACATATAGAATTAAATTACAAAGTTCAAAGGCCTCTCCAGATACCGCTTTGAATAGAGGGACGGACAGAATGGCGGTGGGGAAAAGAGGGAGTTATGGTATAAAAAAGATCTTGTCCGAAACTGAAAGTTTTAACCCCAAAAATGTATGAATTTACGAGCTTGACTTTTTAACCTCAAAATAAATAGGTCATTTTTTAAGCCATAGGGAGTTGTGGTATAGAACATCATTGCAAAAGCTCAAGATCTCAAGAGATATCTCGAAAGGTTGAAATTAACAGATTTTTTTTAGTTTATGACCTTGACCTCTTACCTTTTGACCTCAAAATTAATAGGGATCTTTCTTGGGGAAAGTTAAGGGAACGAATTATTGTGTAAAATTCCATTACTAAAGCTCAGAGGCTTCTCGAGATATTGCGTGGAAACGAAAGTGTTACGCATTGACAGAACTACAGACGGACAGACAGGCAGACCGAAATTGATATCCCCCCGTTTTCAGCGGGAGACAATAAATGAAACAGGGTAGGGGTGAAAAACAAATGATGAACCTCCATCCCCATTTTACAAATTCCTAGATCCACTTATGATATTTCTATAGCTGTAATGTAAAAAGTCAACTAATTTTCAGAAAATTTCCTTTTATTCAGAAAAAATCTTATGCATTTCCATATTTTACACAGAGGCTGTAAACAGATTAAAGTATAACAGTTATTTATTGATGTTTCCTGGTAATCATAATCAACTTCCAGGAAGCATCAAGATAAGATGGAGAGTGGATTCCTTTTTAATGTTGTAATAGTCGAGACTTTTGTCTCGTTCTAGCTGTCTTCCAGCGAAAATGAGCCGAACATTCTTGGAAGTATATCCATTGATATTACCGACACCATTCCACTTTTCAAATAGTGTATCACTCTGAAAATATATCAAATGCAACATTAGTCAAATATATAACAATTCTTATTAAATTCAGACATTCAAGTCATGTATTAAATACATGTATTTCCCATGGTTTTCATAGTGGTTTCCATAGGTTATTTAATTAGGTTCCCGTGGTATGGAAATCAATACGCTCCATTCCATTAGGTTTCCCAAGTAATGATCATCTGGGGTACCTGTCGCTTTCTGAGTCTTTCAGTAGTTTTCCTGTTGGGGGAAACCTATGGAATTCAGTTTTATTATGTTGGGAAAAATTTTGAATCGGAGGGTAGATGTTCTTTGTGAAAGGTCTAGCACTTACACCTAATGGCACTTTTCGTTACTCCGGTGTCGACTGCTTACACTGAATAGTCATGCCCTTTTTATAGGATACACAAATAAAGAGAGAGTCCAATCGAAAATTGCGGACTTGTGTTCAGCTCTAATCAATGAAATATAGAATAAAACAACGATTGTCACTTCGAATAATGTAAATGTACTCATAAGTTGGCTAAATTGCCGTATTGACCCAGAAACAGCAATATATGATTGCATCATAATTTTAAAAAAGTTAAATGTACCTGAACCTGGCAAGTCCTATTCAATAATTGTCGGGATATTTTAAATGATCCCAATTTCAGATCCTGGAGTGCTAGATATGTATGTGTATTGAAAAAGAATGTTGGAGATATTTTATTTTTAGAAATCAGGTATCATTTTTTTTCTTATTATTTATTTCGTTTCTTTAATCTATTCTTCAAAAGTCAAAACAATGAATATTTTTTTTAAATAAAAGAACAGTTATTAAAGAACAAAAAATGAATGATTTAAAACAAAATGTCCCTTGGTCTATGATCTTAGGACAACAAACTCAAATCTTACCGGCTCCACATCGACAGTACAGGTTTTTCCTGTCAGTTCTTTAATAAAGATTTGCATGGGCATATTAAGATTGTGTTTGGTTAGTCCAATTTCTGAAACAAAAATCCTTAATCTTATCTCGATATCCTGGATCTGACACCCAAGTGTTCAATGTCCGACTGTTTTGGAAATAATGTATGTTGACACCCAAAGGAAATTTATGTGTCTCGAGAATTTTACTACTTTCGGATTATCTTTTCAAGTGGCCCCAAGCGTTGAGCTTGAAGTTTGATTTCGAGTAGTTATCAAAATAATGATTGACTGAATCGATAAAATGTCTATGTAAATAGTCTGCACTGGAAATAAAAGATTAATAATGGTTGAAAGTTTTAGTTCGATACGTTGATAATTTGCCATATTATTTATCATGATATATTTACATCCACTGAATATTTTCTCCTTTATTTCTTAAGAAACCCCATTGCGTTCATCACTGCATAAACTGCAGTAGGCATGTCGCCTGTACAGATTTCTTAATCAGTGGCTGTTCCATCAATGAAACGTATAAAGACGTTCGCATCATTAATACAATAATTAATCTTTTTTATCCTACTTTAATTGATTATTTAAACAGATATAAATATAAACAATAAAATGTCTTTCTTTGTTTGTTATTACTGGAATGAACGGTCGCAGCTATTGCAGAAAAAATCTACATAACCCGCTTACGCGGGTTATGTATTTTTTCTGCAACAGCTGCTTCCGTTCATTCCAGTAACAACAAACAAAGAAAGCATTTTATTGTTTAAATAATACAAAATATAGAGTATACATTATTTGATCACCTAGGACCGTATACGAGGGATGATCAAGAAGTTCAAGAACAAGAAGTTGAATAACTTCTATCTTCAATGAAACAAAACCGTTCACGGTAGCTCAGTCGGTAAAGCGATCGCTCCGTGATCGGGAGGTCGTGAGTTCGTATCTCGGCCGCGAC
The DNA here is from genome assembly GCF_032062105.1 of Saccostrea cuccullata. Taxonomy (NCBI): domain Eukaryota; kingdom Metazoa; phylum Mollusca; class Bivalvia; order Ostreida; family Ostreidae; genus Saccostrea; species Saccostrea cuccullata. The sequence continues at coordinate 11,717 of NW_026940498.1, forward strand.
TGGCCAACATGTAGTCGTTAAAATGGGTAGCAGCTCTTCGCCATTCGCTCGGCACTTTGAAGTGAAAGTTGCGGGTCCTTCGGATGAGACCTTAAAAACCGAGGCCCCGTGTCAGCGACAGGCGTTGGCACGATAAAGATCCCTCACTGCTTAATGGTCTTGAGTGCCGAGTAAATGTCAAAATTTGAAGCCCTTCACCTGCATACGGTGACGTCTCCATATGAGTGAAAAATTCTAGAGAGGGACGTTAAACAATAGTATACAATCAATCAATCTATGAAACAAATACATGTAAAATCAGGTTTCGGTTTTCATTGT
>NW_026940499.1:0-12025 GCF_032062105.1 Saccostrea cuccullata
TAAACTTATAGTTTTCTAGTTATAAGGTTTAATAGTAAGTACAAAGAAGTTAAAGGGCAATAACTCATATAAAGGGTCATCAGATCCTTTTGCACTTATACAGTGAAGTTAGGCCTAAAGACCCTTAAGATATCAATGAATGTTTGGTGTGTCTACGGTCTACAGTTCTGAAGGAGTAGCGATAACAAGGTTTTTCGCACAAGGGGCAATAACTTTTAAATGGGTTAATGTTAGGGGACAAGAATAAAATCTTTGAAACGGTTTTAAGAGTACATATTATTGATGCATAGACATTAAGTAATGTTGAGAGACAAAAGAGATATAAAAAATGTTAAATTTTTCATTTTTGGAATGACCTTGACCCATGACCTTTACATGCATTTTAAGGTCAAAGGTCAATGAATCTTATGCAGTTGGTCCCATGTCTTTACGACTTGTCGGTTTGAAAATTTTTCATTATTTGTAAAATTCAAAAATTTCAGGGGCAATAATTCATAGAAGGGGTCTGAATCCTTTCGCAATAATAGATCCGAAGGTCCTCTCAAGTAGTCGCAGACATTGGTAAAGGTTTCAAACCTCTGCGGTTTATGGTTTCGGAGGAGTACCAATAACAAGCATTGCTTGCGTAAGGGGCAATAACTTTTGAAAGAGTTAATGTTAGGGGACAAGAATGAAATCTTTCAAATAGTTTTAAGAGGGCATATTAATGTTGCAAAGACTTTAAGTTATGTTGAAAAAAAAAAGAGATATAAAAAGATCTTAATTTCTCATTTTTGGAATGACCTTACCTTTGACCTTTGCAAAAATTTTTAAGGACAAAGGTCAATGAATCTTGTGCAGTTGGTCCCATGTCTCTACAACTTCTCTTTTTAAAAAATTTTTTCATTTTTTGTAAAATTAAAAAACTTTAGGGGAAAAAACTACAGAGGGGTCTCAATCCTTTCGCAATGAATAGATCCGAAGATCCTTTCAAGTAGTCGCAGACATTAATAAAGGTTTGGAATCTCTGCGGTTTACGGTTTCGGAGGAGTAGCGATAACAAGCATTTCTTGCAAAAGGGGCAAAACCCAAGAGTCAAAGTTCATATACGCAGGGTAACTCGAAAATCATTTACGAAGTACATTCTTATGGTCTATAAATCTTTTCGATAAATCTTGAAACTCAAAAACACGTTTGGCGGAAAAATAATAATAATAAACAGAACAATTTCAATAGGTCTTTCCACAGAAAGGTGGAAAGACCTAATAAAGTAGAAGAAGTTGTGTCTCTCTGGACAAGGTAACTTTTGTCCCTGATCAAGTTGTAATGTTTTACTTAAATATAAGTGTTTTGTTGTAGCCTCCTCCCCCTGTAGCCATGGTAATGGAGCCTGCACCCAGCTGTGTCTGCCCCGCCCCCAGTTCAATGAGACAGGTGTGAAGGTGTCCAAACAGAACCGTACCTGTGCCTGTAACGGAACCTCCTTCAAGATCCCCACCGCCTCCGGATCCTCAGAACACTGCAACTGTGGAGTAAAGGACATGAAGATTAACGGAGTCTGTATGCCCTCAAACAAATCCCCAGGTTACTTATTTGATCAATTTATGGTTAAAGTACTTAGAGATTTGTTTATTTGTTGTTATTCTGGCATCAAGTAATATGATGTTATAAATTCAATAAGTATTTAGTACTTAAGTAACTTACTTAAGCTTGATATCTAACTTGTTCTGCTAATTACTGTAAACAAATTATTTCAGTGTCTAACTGTTCACACTCGCACTTTACCTGTGGTAATGGTCGATGTATCCCGTCTACCTGGCTCTGTGACCGTGACGATGACTGCCATGATGGATCAGACGAATTCGACTGTCGTATGTAGAAAACTTTTACGTTTAATGGTCGACATATAAAAATATATTCTTCTAAATTTGACAGTTTTATAACAGTTAGTATTTTCATATAATGGTCAAATCAGGAGTGATAGGATATGGTAGATATTAACTCTGTGGAATCGGTGCATGTATTTAGCTGAATGTTGACCTCTATTGAATTCTTTTCTTTGAAGCTTACTTGGAGTGTACTGTAGGTAATTTCCAATGTAAAAAGGGAGGGAACTGTATCCCTGAGCGCTGGCGGTGTGACCATGACAACGACTGTGAGGACGGAAGCGATGAAATGAACTGTGGTAAGTCTTGGTTTCTCTGATTAAGAGCATCGTCAGAATTGATGTGATGTAAATGTAGCAATATTGTACAAGCATCTCATAATAACACCCAAGAGTATGCAGTTTTCATGTGCAATCTTTTCTTTACTGCCTACCTACAGTGTATCTTGTAATTCTTAGACAATTCACATTCATTTTGTTTTACTACCAACTCATCTTGTAACATGGCATTGAAATTACCATTTACATGTGACAATATTTCTTTACGTGTCTTGTGACAAGAGTATACAGTTTACGCGTGACAATCTTTGTTTTACAGCGTACCCGACCTGTAACAAGAGTACACAGTTTACGTGTGCCAATAGTCGCTGTATCCCCCTTAACTGGACGTGTGACCATGACGATGATTGCCATGACAACAGTGATGAAATAAACTGTAAATACAATGGTGAGATTTGACTAGCTTGCAATTTTCTATTTTTATAGAATTAAGCATTTTTAACCATATGCACTATTTTGTGAGCAATATTTTCTCTCCATAAGTTATTGTATTTTCTATGTCTTCTAGTTACACTTTCATAAAATCAGAAGGAATAATATGTGTTCACTGTACCTTTTTATTAGATACAGTGTGTAATTGTATTTTCAATGATGAATGATAATTTAAAAAATGGTAATTATACTGATACAAAAGTAATTTTTTCAATCTTTCAAATTTTAGAGACCTGCAGTGATGAACAGTTTCACTGTGCCATGCATCAGCCACGTTGTATTCCCAGCTCAGATGTGTGTAATGGACAGAATGACTGCGTGGATGGCTCGGATGAGGTCAACTGTACCCAAAGCCAGTGTCCGTACTACAAACACCAGTGTGCCGACAAGTCGCAGTGTATCTACCGCAGCTGGGTGTGTGATGGAGAGGCGGACTGCCGAGACGGCAGTGATGAGAAAAACTGTACTTTTACAAGTAAGTCCTAGCGTAAACAAAAGAAATGGGACATTTCTGAAGTTCAAGAGAAGCGATTCAGAAAAAAAAATTATTCTATCAGAAAGTTAAAATGATATCAGAGCTGCCAACCCTTACGATTTTGGCGTAAGGTGTACGAAATCAGCGTCTAAAATACGCCTTACGATTTCTCTCTATATTCTTCCGATTTCAGTTTTTCTCATTCAAAGTTTATGATACCGGTATTTTCATAGCTGGCAGTCCATAGTATCTACATTGTAATATATTCTTCATTCTTACAATGTTTGCTTGTATCATCGTTTCGGTTTTAGAAGGCCAGTCACATTCATGTCAATGTTTTAAAGTAAACAAAATGGAAACAATTAAGCCTCAGATCGCATGTTCATTTACAAAACATCTTCAGCGTCAGGGGGCTTAGGTGGTCCCTAGACTCTGCCTTACTATTTGTCATTTGAGAATGTTGACAGCTCTGTGATGTTCACAAACCTTTAAGAATACCATTATGAAAATAAATGAAATGTTTTCTGGAAAGGTCCCTCACTACATGAATAGTCACTGTGATACTTGGAAGTTAACTTGAAGATTTAATTACAGCTTCATGTGTTAGTTGTCAGAAAAGAGGTATACGATTATGTCTGTGTATGAAGTAATGACACACATAAGCAATAGTTGCCGTCCTGTGTAGATTTCTAGTATCTTAATTCAAGGATTTTTTCCCCAACAGCTTTTTTCCACATTCAACACATTTTACAGATAAACTTTGTATTCAAAATACATCTTGATTTTAACTTTAGTTTGTATTTGTTCAAATCAATCAATGTCTAGTGATTTAATTTCAGACTCCACTACACCCTCTATTACCACTGGTGAGAAAGATGCACACTGTTAATTATAGTAGTTTTCGTATATGTACGTCCAAAGGGTTTAGGGTTTATATTTATTATAATTGTAAACTGTCCATATTATAACCTAATGTCCACAGAGGTTTCGGCTACTTACAGACCCATATACTGTATGTGTACTTAAAAAAAGTGGGCTTCATATTTTAGAGGCTTTGGCGCAGACAATGCTGTGCTAATTCATGAATACCGCTAAAGAATTCATTTATAAATAGAATATAAGGCACGAACATGTGTAGCGCTAATTCATGATTACTTCAACAACTCCATATCCATTGATTGCGCTAAATTTTGAATTCGCCAAATTAGGTACACATACAGTAGTATTTTAAAGTTTGGATTTCATAGAAGCATATCATTTATAAGAAAAGTAATAGGAATCGGTCTGCTTATTGTGTACTCGGAAATATTCAACGTATTTTTTAAAATAAGATACCTAATATATACTTTATAATTTATACAGATAAAAAAAAAATTGCAAAGGTAACACTGTTATAAGAATTTTTTTTAGCTCACCTCAACGAAGTTGGGGGGAGCTTATGTGATACCCTCGGCGTCGGCGTCGGCGTCGGCGTCGGTGTCGGCGTCGGCGTCGGCGTCCCAGGTTAAGGTTAAGTTTTTTGGAGCAGTTTTCTTTTTAATTACTTCTGTGTCCTATACTGATTAGACATGCATGGAAAATGGTTTTAGTGTGTTTTATTGTACCAGACAAAGTTTCAGATGCTGCAATTTCAGCAAAGGAATTACCAGGTTAATGTTTTTGGAGCAGGTTAACATTTTTGGTGCAGTTTTTGGTGTGGGTTTCATTTCCAAGTAACTATCAGGCCTATGTTGACCAAACTTGCATGGATGATACATCTAAGGATGCATACTACCGGGATTGCTTCGGATGCTGAATCTGACCTACATTTTCCGGTTGAGTGAACAGGTTAAAGTTTTTGGTGCAGGTTTCATTTCCAAGTAACTATAAGCCCTATGTTGACCAAACTTGCATGGATGATACATCTAAGGATGCATACTACCGGGCTTGCTTCGGATGCTGAATCTGACCTACATTTTCCGGTTGAGTGAACAGGTTAAAGTTTTTGGTGTAGGTTTCATTTCCAAGTAACTATAAGCCCTATGTTGACCAAACTTGCATGGATGATACATCTAAGGATGCATACTACCGGGCTTGCTTCGGATGCTGAATCTGACCTACATTTTCCGGTTGAGTGAACAGGTTAAAGTTTTTGGTGCAGGTTTCATTTCCAAGTAACTATATGCCCTATGTTGACCAAACTTGCATGGATGATACATCTAAGGATGCATACTACCGGGATTGCTTCGGATGCTGAATCTGACCTACAATTTCCGGTTGAGTGAACAGGTTAAAGTTTTTGGTGCAGGTTTCATTTCCAAGTAACTATAAGCCCTATGTTGACCAAACTTGCATGGATGATACATCTAAGGATGCATACTACCGGGCTTGCTTCGGATGCTGAATCTGACCTACATTTTCCAGTTGAGTGAACAGGTTAAAGTTTTTGGTGTAGGTTTCATTTCCAAGTAACTATAAGCCCTATGTTGACCAAACTTGCATGGATGATACATCTAAGGATGCATACTACCGGGCTTGCTTCGGATGCTGAATCTGACGTACACTTTCCGGTTGAGTGAACAGGTTAAAGTTTTTGGTGCAGGTTTCATTTCCAAGTAACTATAAGCCCTATGTTGACCAAACTTGCATGGATGATACATCTAAGGATGCATACTACCGGGCTTGCTTCGGATGCTGAATCTGACCTACATTTTCCAGTTGAGTGAACAGGTTAAAGTTTTTGGTGCAGGTTTCATTTCCAAGTAACTATAAGCCCTATGTTGACCAAACTTGCATGGATGATACATCTAAGGATGCATACTACCGGGCTTGCTTCGGATGCTGAATCTGACCTACATTTTCCAGTTGAGCGAACAGGTTAATGTTTTTGGTGCAGGTTTCATTTGCAAGTAACTTTAAGCCCTATGTTGACCAAACTTGCATGGATGATACGTCTAAGGATGCACACTACCAGGCTTGCTTCGGATGCTGAATCTGACCTACATTTTCCGGTTGAGTGAATAGTTAAAAGTTTTTGGTGCAGGTTTCATTTCCAAGGAACTATGAGTTCTTTAATGACCAATCTTGCATAGATGATACATCTAAGGAGGCATACTTCCAGGCTTGCTTCGGAAGCTGAATCTGACCTACTTTTTGTGGATGAGTGAAAATGTTAGTTTTAATGCATGTTTCATTTCCAATAAACTATGAGCCCTATAATGAGCAAACTTGCATGGATGATACATCTAAGGATGCACACTAATGAACTTGCTTCGGATGCTGAATTGGACATACATTTTTCAGATAATAGACAAGGTAAAAGTTATGGTTGCAGGTCTATTACCAAAAACTATAAGGCTTATATAACATTGTATAAACCAAACTTTCACAAATGCTGCATCAAGAGATGAAAACTCTCAAATTTGCTTCAGATGCTGGATTTTCATTACATTTTCATGAAGAAGAAGTAGTTCAAATTTTTTATGTAGGTCTATTTCAAAGTATCAGATCAAAATTGCTTTTAAAAATATTTTCATTTTTGGAATGTATACTTTTTGTTGGTTAATTGTGTGACTTTGCCCTTACGTTGAGGTGAGCTCTGTAATCTCTGATTACCTATGTTTAAGTTTTGTGAACAGTATCACCAGTATGTCTGTCTGTAGGTCAGTATCTTATAAGTGACCATTGTTTACTCCTTACAGCCCCAGCCCCTACAACTACTACTTATTTCTGTGAGCGACACTGTACAGACAGGCGTGGATGTTACGATTACAGTCAGAGGTGTGACGGAATAGAGGACTGTCTGGATGGATCAGATGAAATATTCTGCCCTCGTAAGTTTATCTATTTAATTATATGCTCCTGTTATAATGAGCTCTTTAATCTGGATTAAAATTATCCATTTTCACATTTCTTGATCAGTTATAACCAAATGCAACACTAGTGGCTAAACATAAAATATACATGTGCATCACATGTAATTGAGTAAACATTTGAACATTTGGATGTGGTAAACAATAAAGTGTAGATGTACCTATGTATTCAAATCTTTTAATTTTTTAGACCCCAATGTAAAGTACATTTAAATCAGAAATAGGCCATGAAAAAGAATCTTTTTTTACATTAAATTTTCAGTAAGAAAGTGACTGCGAGTGAACTCTGTTTGCCATGGCCAACATCCTTTTGTAACTCTTTATTTGTTATTGTCCTGTCCTGAATTTCAGAACATTGAAAAGTACCCCCAAGAATAAGGGGGGAATTTTACTTGAAATAAAAGTCAATATGTATAGTAATGACACGTGTTTTCTGTGTAGGAATATCAACTACTCCATTTCCTACAACTAGTGCCCCTGGCTGTAGTGAGAACCAGTTTTACTGCTACAGAGGTCACTCTATTTACCCCATGTGTATCCCCCAGACCTGGGTGTGTGACAATGCTACTGACTGTGAGAACGGGGAGGATGAAGATGCCAGTGAATGTAAAGGTAGGCTTAAGTTGTAAAGAAAATACAACTTAACATTAGGTTGTCATTCAGATGTCATTATGGCATTCTGTGGGTACAGTGAAACTAATTTTTGTGGGGGTTAATTTTCATTGTTTTTGAGATATGGAGAGACCCACAAATTTATGACCACCACGAATTGCAAAATTTCATTTGCATCATGACTAAACATTTTTAAATAACGAAATCAAACCCACACAAAGCAATATTTTTCCCCCAAAACCTTAAGAATTTGCATGTCGTTTTGATCAGATAATCCGCGCCCTGTCAGCTAAACATGATACAACAAGTTTACAATATATTTTAAAGTCACTGCAAATAAAAATCAATTCACTCTAAGGGTCATTATAAGTGTCTTCACTGTTAGTGTATTTTACTGTATTATACACCATTTGATATTCAGTATAACACTACCCATAATTCCACTAATCATCTTTCAGCTAAAGAGCATTGTCCTGTCACTGACTTTAAGTGTTTGTACAATGCTGGCTGTGTGCCCCAGTCTAAGGTGTGTGATGGCTTCTCTGACTGCCTGGATAAATCAGATGAGATGGGATGTGACATGACGTCTACTTCGACTTCAGGTAGACAAGTATACAAACTATTACTTTATGTCCTTTAAGATTTTTTTTTTTTTTTTTTTTTTAATAATTTATTGCTTTTTGAAAAAATTTTTTTGTTTGAGCTTGAGAGAGAGAGAGAGAGAGGGGGGGGGAGAGAATGAGAAAGAGAGGGAGAGAGAGGGGAGAATGAGAGAGAAAGAACTGCAGAGGCAGAGAGAGAGAGAAGGACAGAAACAGAGAGAAGGACAGAAACAGAGAGAGAAGGACAGAGAAAGAGAGAGAGATGGTTAAGAGAATAAATCAGTCAGTGGCCTCCAGCTTTCATCAAAAGATTCTTTTTCATTATTTTTATAAGATATATATTTTTCTAATTCATACATTGTCTTAATAGAGGATATCAACCCATCTAAGGAGATGTTTCTGTTTGTACATTTGTACAGATAGATATAATGTTAATTTGTAAGGCAATAATATTTTTAAGCTTATCAGTTTTCTTCACAGAGCCTAATAAAAATTCTTTTTTTGAAAAAAGTTATAGTAGTGTTAATTTTATTGAAACAGTAGTTTGCAAAATTCTCTAAAAGAGACTGAACATGTTCACATTCCCACAACAAATGTTATGTTGTTTCAGTTTCTATTTTAAAGAAGGTACATGTTTTATTATCAGTTTTATTAATTTTGTGCAGGAAGGAATTTGTCGCTAGTATTTTACGGTGCATTCTAAATTGAAACCACTGAAGTTTGGTGTTTTTTGTAATTTTGAATGGAAGTAAATAAATTCTCTCCCATTCACCATTGTTCAAATCAAATATTCTGTTCCAAGAGGTTTTATCCAAAGGTTCATTTTTTGTCGAATTAGTATTTCATATAAGTCATGTGATTTTTTGGCATTCAGGAGCGCATGAACATTATCTGGGATATATGGGTAAGCTGTCTTTGAAAAGTTATTTTGATCTCTGTTTATCTTTCTCAGCCATTCTAATATTGATGCCTTAATGCCACTATATTCAGGAAAATGTGTTTTTATCCCATATTTCATATGTAGGTCATTCAAACTCAAAAATGTCCCATCTTCATTGAGTATGTCATTAATACATAAAATGTTATGAGAAAACCATCTTTTATAGAAGAATGGCTTTTTATTAATGGTTAATTTTTTGTTATGGAATAATGGTTCTAAAGAAGTAAGTTTCAAATTGTCATTTTGTAATGATTTTTCACAAAAGCTTAGCCATGCCTGTAACACGTCCTTCCAAAAATTATTTTTTAATTTATTCATTTTTTTGACAACATACTCTTGCCCACAACATGCAGTTTTTTTAATGTCAATATCTAAAAAGGAATCTAACCCATTGTCCTGCAGTAACCATTTTTTCATCCAAACTAGTTTTAAGGACATAATGAACTCTCTTATACTAATCATCTTGAGGCCCCCTGCTTTATAATTCATTACACAAATTTTTCTTTTTAGTCTTGAATGAAATATTACTTCCCATTACATATGTATAAAATAGATTTTCAAATTCTTTCATTTGAATTTCAGAGGGACTTGGGAGTATGCAAAAACATGATTTAATGTTGGCAATAAAAGAGTTTTTAGAACCGTTAGACGACCAAGAGGAGTTAAATTTCTCTTGTTCCAGTGTTGTATTGATTTTTTATGTTACTTATTTTTGATGCATAATTAAGCATAAATACATTTTTTAGATCTGTGTCAAAGTCAATGCCTAATAATTTAAAAGTTACTTTTCCCCACTCTAACATATGATCTGTACTTAGCATATCATTGCTATCATTTATCATTTATCTTTTTTAGACCCAATCCAGACTACTTGAGTTTTACTGTAACTCATATGCAAGCCTGACATATTCGCAAATCTTTTAAGAGTAGTGAGACTTGTTTGGAGTGATCTTTCACTTCCATCTAATATTAAAGAAGTATCATCTGCCAACATACTTAACTTTTTTTCAGTATTCATAAATTGAATCCCCTTTATATCCTTATTGTTTCGAATGCTGATTGCAAGGATTTCTGCACAAATGAGAAATAGATATATGGAGACAAAGGGTCTCCTTGACGGCAGCCTCTGTGTAGGTTAAAAGATTTCGACAAATTTCCTCCTTGATTAATGGAAGCTGTATAATATTTATGTAAAAAATATCAACCCATTTTCTAATAGAATTGCTAAAATTAAAAAAATTTAAGGGATTTCTATATAAAAGACCAAGACAAGGAGTCAAAAGTTTTTTCAAAGTCCACCAGGAGCAAAAGTCCTGGTATATTTTCTTCTTCTGTAAATTGCATATCATATGTAAGACTAGTCTTATATTTTCAGAAATATTTCTTCCTTGTATGAAACCAGTTTGATCTTGATGAATAATTTTACCAAGATATTTTTTCATTCTATTAACAATTGAGCCTGATGCAATTTTATAAACAGTATAGAGAAAGCAATGGGTTTCCAGTTTTTTAAATATTGTCTCGGTTTATCACCTTTTGGTATACAGGTTATTATACCATGTCTTTGAGTAGTACTTAAAGTCTTATTCTCATAGGCATAATTAATGGACCTTACTACAAAAATACCAATGGACTTCCAAAATACCTTAAAAAACTCTGATATAAAGCCATCCGAACCTTAAGATTTGGATACATGTATATATTTCACAAAGTAGCATTCCTCTCTTTTCAACATGAAAATTTCATCATCTTTCAAATGAAGAAGAAACCCTGCCTTGTATATAGACATACACTATTCTCTGTGTCTGTTTCAGCTCCAGAACTCTGTTCTCAGCTTAGAGATGAGAATTACGAGAAATTCCGTCAGAACTACTACGTGTGTAACTCCCAGGGAGTGGAGACTTGTGGACTCTGGTTGAGAGTGTGTGATTGGACAAACCCCTGTTATCTCTACAACAACCTGATTGTTACACTCTGTAGACAAAGAAGTACAGTATCAACTCAGTTTTTATTTAATCTAAAAAATCTTTCTAATATTTCCTATAAAATTGTTATCTCTTCATGTGAGATAGATGATAAAAGAATTTGTTTTTTTTTTTCCTGTTGCATAAAGATACTTGAATTTGTAAAAATTAATTGGTTGTTAATATAAAAAGTCAAGTTGTCATGCATATTTTGATTCAGTTAACAGAAGATGCTGTGAGGTGAATTATGAACTGTTGTTTTTTATTTTAGTAAATGTGACACACTTGGAGGCCATTCCTGACACAGAGGGTAACATTCTTGTCACCTGGCAACCGCCTGAAAATCTAGCCAATCAGAAGATCCGATATAAAGTCTCTTACTTGTAAGTAATAGGGTTAAAAGTAAAATATAATCCATAAGTCAAACAGAAAAACAAAAACATCGTGTAAGTATATATTGTCCACCCTTTTATACTTTCCCCCTCTATTGAAAGGATATGTAGCCTTATTAATTAACGATAATCATAACACTTTATAATAACATTTATCATAAGGGGCAAAATAAAATTTGGTTGAAAATTTCCCTGTACACAGTATATATGTAACATTCATATGCTTGTTTTGATTGATTTCCTATGCAGAGTGTTTAGGTAAACAAGTACATAAAATTTTTACAGAGAAAAGGAGAATGAGAAGACTTGGCAAAATATTACAGAAAACCTTAGCAGACATAATTACACCATTAAAAATGTGCGATCTTTGACCCCATATGTGATCACAGTGTATGTCATCACGCCTGACAACCGGACTCATTTCCCTGTAGAGCCCATTACTGTGACAACCTTGCAGGAAGGTAAGTCAGGGCATGTTTTTTTTGTTATCATAAATATAAGTAAAAAATTTTCTTTTATTTTTTTTAAGAAAGTTGGCGTTTTGGGTTTTTTCC
>NW_026940500.1:0-12263 GCF_032062105.1 Saccostrea cuccullata
TTGTTTATAATGTTTCTGAAAGAAATTCAAAATGCACACAACTTCAGTTGACTGAAGCAGCCTTTAAAGTGGCAGTGTGTTGTATTTTATGGAGTCACACTGCTACTAGCACTAGTGAACTCCTTAAGCTAAGTGGTAGAGCATAAGATTTCAATTTTCATGCTATAAGTTAAAGCCATGTTGTGGACCTGCTGAAAGTCAATCATTTCATTTTTGACATTTTGCTCATACATGTGTAACCGGTAACCAATATTCTAAAAATACCTTTTTTTTAAAAATAACTTTGATCATACATAAGTAAGCATATTATATTGTATTTAGGATGGATGAGCCTAAGCCTTCTTTGAAAAAATGGTTAGGGATGGGTATCGCCAAAAATTTCGTATCGCGATATATCACGATTTTTCCCACAATATCACGATAATATCATGATATTTTTAAAAGCAGTTTTTACAATGATTTTATATGAAAAGTCATTATTTTTCTAAAAAATATGCTAGAAAAACAAAATTTTACTTTCTTGAAATTTTATATAAAATCAATTATGTGACGGTAAGATGCCGTTCTTTTCACTTTTTACAACATTTTTTATACTTTCTGTAATTGTAATTTGAAAGATTGATCAAATAAATGAATAATTTCTGGACTTTAGAATATGTGCTAAAGACCGGTATTTACGTCTCTGTATCACGCAACAAAAAATCGCGATACATCGGTATACCGATAAAATCGCACATCCCTGAAAGTGGTCCACCTTTGATTTGAAAATTAAAAAAAAAATATTGCAGAAAAATTTTGCTTTATCTAAACTCTAAAGCTTTATCACTATTTCTCTTTAACTTCTCAGGTGGGCAGTTTTTGTTTATCGGAGGCAGATGCTGGATCAGATGCCTTTGCCATGCGTGGAGCAGCAGTAAAACAAGGAGATTACTACATCCTTAACGGAACAAAAATCTGGATCACCAATGCTGAACATGCAGGGGTTTTCTTAGTCATGGTCAATGCTAACCCAACAGCTGTGAGTTTAACAAATCTTTATTTGACTTGTCATGGTAAAAGTATGCCTTTTTTAAAAAGACTCCAGAGCTACATTTAAATTGACAGAGATTTTTTATTAAGGTTCAAGATCCATCATCTCTTCACTTATTTAAACTTTTGACAAAACTTGCCATCTAAATTAACAATTTAATAAAGAAATAGTAGACTAGTCATTTATTTGTTAGAGTTATCTCTCTTGTCAGTGTAACAAAGAACCTTAATTTAACTGTTATCAAAGTACCTGGAGGCCAGTATGCACATGAACTGGTTTGTTGATTTATGGAAAGGATACAAAACCTATAGAAATGTTTTCCAGGGTTACAAAGGAATCACCACTTTCCTAGTGGACAGAGACACAGAGGGGCTGAGCATCGGGAAGAAGGAGGACAAACTCGGAATCCGGGCATCAAGCACCTGTCCTGTACATCTAGACAATGTCAAGGTCATTTACTTACAGTAGCATCCACATATCTTCACCCTTTTGTTGATAATCACCATATTAAAGAAAGTTTCAGAAAATACATTTATCACTGGTCTAGATTTTAACAATTTATTTTAAATTCTTTGATCATTTTTGAATTGTACTGTAATTGTGACATGCTTCAGGTTCCTGCAAGTAATATTCTTGGAGAGTTTGGCATGGGGTACAGATATGCCATAGAAATGTTAAATGAAGGAAGGATTGGGATTGCCTCTCAGGTGAGTATACAGTAAAACACACATAAAGTAAACAAGCTTATAATGAATTGACACTTACAGCGAAGTAATTTTCATTACCCATGACCATAAAATATAACAGATATAACAAAGCAAAATCAGTCGTTCCTGGTGCTTTGTTATACTAAGCATGTTTTACTGTACATCAGAAGAAATCTAAGGTGTTTGAAAAACAATTGTAGAAAAAAAAATCAATATTCAATAAACACATTTTCTGTGATGTTTTCAGTATTCAATTATAAATTGATTGATAAATCCAATATTTTAGATGCTGGGCTTGGCAGAGGGTTGTTTTAATGCTACAGTTCCTTACACAATGGAAAGAAAACAGTTCGGAAAAAGAGTATTTGATTTTCAGGTATGCCACCTTAAGAAAATGGCTCATTGAAAACAAACAGGAAATGACATCACATTGATATTGATGTAATTGAAAATGAATTAAGATTATATTTCACATTCATTAATGATTCCATAGACATGTATTACATGTACCACATGGCGTATTTTAGGGTATGCGTCATCAGATAGCTCATGTGGCGACACAGATTGAGGCCTGTAGATCACTTGTTTATAATGCTGCCAGGAAGAAAGAGGCGGGACAACCATTCCTTAAGGAGGCTGCTATGGCAAAATTATATGCATCTGAGGTATATGTACTGTAAAATTAATTACACATTTTAATAGTGAATTGATTCCTTTCTATATTAATATTTATTATTTTAAAACACCATTTATTGCACAACTTTTTGATAATTATTTTGTCTGATTGCTTGTAGTTGGCCACTCTAACAACATCTAAGTGCATTGAGTGGATGGGAGGGGTGGGCTTTACAAAGGATTATCCTATAGAAAAGTATTACAGGGATTGCAAAGTGGGTAGGTATTCCATTAGGCTTCTTTGAAAAAATGCTCATTGCTATACTATTCCCTTCATTACCTGTGTACACCTATTTAATCACAAAATTTAATTATATTGTAATAAAAATTTAATTTTTAGGAACCATCTATGAAGGGACATCAAACATTCAGTTGAACACAATTGCCAAATGTCTGGAAGCTGAGGGGTTTTCAGGAAACTGAAAAAACACAAAAACATGATTTATATTTATATCATTCTAACTTAACAAGTGCGGATGGGATGACCTTTGACGAGGAACAACCCAGTTGCTTACGACATACTTGTGTTAATCTGTTGAAGTCTGACTTTGTCTTGTTATTTGCTGTGATATACGTTACATTGAACAATCAATATTGAAACAGTTATGGTCAGTCAAGACATATTTTCAACAAAAGGAATGTAGCTTACGTTTTATGAATCTTCAAATCCTGATTTAGATTGATGGAATAATCATAAAGATTCAATGGTTTTACTTCACCATTATTATTCAGGAAGACTTTAAACATTGTATGAATTAAGTGTTGATGCTGTTAGCATCTCATTGCCTGGAAATGTCCATTCTCAAGTATGGTTCTAAGAGTTTTAAAAACATGGATTTTAATAAAGGAAATACAATAAAAACCAAATACATGTATATGTATAACATAGAACTGTTTGACTGTGAAATGAATTTATAAGTATCTATATTAAGAAACCATTTGTTTCTTGTTTTGTTTTTGTATGTTTATGAATTGTTTAATTTTTGTAATTGAACTCATCTGTTGCTCAGCTGAACATTTATTGAAGCTCATGGTACAAAATATTTGGGTTTTTGCATAATTATAAAAATAGAATTATAATATTTATTTTTCTTTTGTTTCTCTATCTCTTTCAATGTTTGTGTAATATTTTCTGTGGGCAAATGTACCAAAGTAATAAATTTTTTAAAGGGTTTGTGTTTTTTTTCTTGGCCAGGGAAGACCAAATCTGCAGTTGTTGTTTTTTTGTCTAGAGTGTGGAGATTACTACTACCTATTTTAATGTCAAGAGAAATAAGATTTCTCAAACTTGATTCATTTGGATATTTTAAAACCTGTTGAATTATACATGTACAGTTTAACCAGTTTGGATGTTTTAAAAATCTTTTTCTTAAGAACTAAGGGACCACATTAGGTATTGCAAGGGGGGGGGGTATCTGGTAAAGAACAGCATTGTTAAAGTTACTCAGGTGAGCGTTGTGGGCCTCTTGAATATGTTTCCCAATTTATTCCATACTCAGGCAATATATTTGCAGCGAAAACGATCAATTTTTTTTAAACGAGTTCACCATCTTTCAAAAACCTACCCACATTTATTCGTAGAAAAATAAATACATACAAGTCAAAAAATTAAACACACAGACTTTAAAAAGTCATAAATATAATGTGATTCAAAGAAACTAATTTCTTTTCCTTGCAGAAAGATCAGGCCACCTTTAAAAAATTGTTTGGTTGCCCTCTGATCCGACCGACTGACTAAAAATGGCCGACTTAAACTTTTTTTCCATTCCAGGACGCGATATATTTTTTTCTGTTTATTCCTCTCATTCCGTCAACCAATTTGTTGAAAATTTCTGGAAAAAAATATTTTGATAGTACATGTACATGTAATTTGAGACCTACCTATTAAAGGTGGCCTTTTTTGCGAAATCAAAATATACCTAATATAAAACATTGTAGACAAATGTCTAGAGACTTTGACAGAATCCATAGATTTCGATCAGAATAATCGATTTGTTGACTCCGCATTTCGTTTTATTTTTTTCTCGCATGGAATGTCAAAAACCAAGGCGCATGCGCACGCTTAACATAATATATATATATATATATATGTGTGTATATATATATATATATATATATATATATATATATATATATATATATATATATATATATATATATATATATATATAAAAAAGAAAAACAAACTTGGAGTTGCCTTATCGTCTATTGTCTGTGAAGCATACAAATATGCTTGTACGTGTTATAAAGCAACTTTAAAATTTTGAAATCACACAGTCAAATCTTATTATATCCAACTCGATGGTGTCAAGAAAAATATTGAGATATCCGAGTATATATTCGAAATATTGAAATTAGAATTAGTCACTCTAGCTTATAGGATCCGTGTAGTGTTCGAAACATTGATCACTGTAAAAGTTATGTTTGAACTTCAATTAATATTTTAATTAAAGTCAATTTACATAACTGGATTGGACATCAGTCATGGCCTAAATAAGTCTTCTCCCCCTTCATCTAAAACTGTTAAATACAAATAAAAAAAAGACAATTTTGTGAATGACTATTTATTTTGCTTTATTGAAATCTGTTTAATTTCAAGTGTTGTTTATATTAATTAAGATAACTACAACAAAATCAAAAGTTCTTTAGCACTGTGAAAGGCGTGTTCTGTTGATCTCTTTGTATTGGTCGGTGGTTTCCGTATACACCCAATCGCTCTCCGGTGCTGGAAATTTCGAGTTGTTGAAAAGCTTTCAACGCCTGTTAAAAACGATAAAACTCGTATAATACCTCAACACTAATAATTGATGAATTGTTTTGGTATCATTTACAGATATTACAAAGCATCAATGTTCTAATTGTTGCTTTAAGCTTGAAAAATCTATTAACAATCGAGTTATACTATTGCTAGTAACAATTATATTTTTTTTCTCATAGTTCATCAAGGTTTTAAAAGTTTTATGCCAAATAATGTCAAGTTTCAAATTTTTTTCCCAGACCTAAGTTTTTTTTCTTCACGCATATACATGAACATAGAATATACAGTAGTTTATTCTCTATAGTAACTGCAGAGAAATAACTTGAGTTTAGAAGGATGTGATATATTTGGTTTTATCAAATACAATACTGTGCATATACATATTAGTTGTGTAAATAAAGCAGGAATGTGTCTTCGGAAGACGTAAATAGTTACAGATTTTGAGACGATGATTGGACACTTCATCAGCACCCACGTGACTGCCTCGGAGCAAGGAGGCGTGGTCAAAGATCCTTGGTAGGTGTAGTAACTTCCCCGATTGGATGGCAATAAATTCTTTAAGCGTATGAAGGAATCGGTTTCTTCAGAGCTCGAGGAATCTAAAAAAAGAAGCATTAAACGTGAGTGTGTGTTTCGGAACAGGGGTGGTCAACTGGTGGGTGGGTGAAGGTCTTATGAGAGAGAGAGAGAGAGAGGGAGAGAGAGAGAGAGAGAGAGAGAGAGAGAGAGAGAGAGAGAGAGAGAGAGAGAGAGAGAGAATGATTACCAGGATATTCAGTGCTGGACAGTGTTTCACCCATAAGGTTACTTAAGGTCCTTTTATAATCATTTTCACAACCAGGGAAGGGTGTCAGCGAAAAGCCAGGATATACCTGTGAAAATAGTATTGTTAAACAATTTTATTTTATTTTTTTTTTCATTTTTGTATTAATGTAAGACATTCAAATTTTTGACAAGTAAATTTTAGGGAAATCAGTATTTTTAATGAGGAACAGCACAAACCGATATATGTCATTTAATCATACCTGTACCATGACACCAATAACTAGCAACCCGTCTGCATTACCAGCAGCTGTTTTAACATCCGGGTATTCTGTGTTGTAGAATACCAAATGTAGCTGAAAAAGAAAACAAACCAATACCCCAGTATCTGTAAAAATGTAAGGTAATCATATCTATTTGTGAAATTATGTTACAAGCTTTCCTTTAGGCGCAACAAATTATAAAAATCCTTGACAAATATCTTATTTTAGTGTTAAAGTTTTGAAACAAAGAAACATGTTCTCACAGAATGTAGAGGGGAAAAATAGTGAGAAAACGGCAAAAAATGTTCTTTTGCCTGTGATTATATTAACACTTTCCAAATTCGAGGGTACAAGAAGGAATAAAAGTGTATTTTTGTTTTAATGAGTAAACTTACCTCCAAGGGTTGGAATTCATTGTCAAATGAATGTTCCGATCCCTTACTGCTACGAAATTTCCCAGCGTGGAAGTGAAAAGAATCCAACTTAAACGATTTTCCATTAAGACCAAACTGGTTCACTTTAGACAAAATTACATCTTCCTCCACTTTGTAACTTGTCTTAAATCCTGGATAAAATACGCTTAATTAAACGATGTTGAATAGCTTTTTCAACGCACAGCTTTATAGATAGCCAATATAATAATAATAATTTGAGCTTCTGTAGCAAACACGGGCCTCGAAAAAAAAACTCATAGGTAGGATCAGGTGCCATGGAGGAGTAAGCATCCACTGTCGACCGGCCAAAAACCGTCTTGCGCTCCTTGTCATGATCGGACAAAGGGGAAATCCTTAGACAATTCAGTATGTAATATAAATGGGCTAACAATTTCTTTGAAAAATGTCAGTCCTTATTCGATTTAAGGGTAGACTGTAATTGCTAAATAAAGTCATTGTATCGACAATGTTGAATAATGAATTTTAACGAAACGGCTCATATCCTAGTTTTATCAAATTTTTGTCAATCGCCTGTCTCGTTTTAGAAATTGCTTTTGCGCATCGAATCAAATTGGAGACATCAACTCCCAGTTTACGATCTGATTACAAGCAGTTGTCGCCTGAGTAGAGAAGATATAGGAATATTTCATATTTTTGTAGAGTCGCGGAGTTATAGGACCTTAACGTTACATGGCGGGTTCGAATCCCACGCGGAACCGGTCCTTTGGAAAAGTATGTCGTATTGCAGTAGGTGAGGACACGAAAAGGGTCCCTAAGGCCCTAAGTGCCGAGTATAGATCTAAATTTGCAGTCCTCAATCGGCAAAAGGAAATTAAAAAACAAACGAACAAGCATTATTATATGATCCTTCAAATTTTAACTTGGTATTTTTCTACATCGTTGTATCTTAAGTCCTTGCGAGACGCAATGGAAGATCTTTGCTAAATTTTTAAAAACATCATTTTCCAATTCAAGCCAAGACACTAAAATTTTCATCCGTATCAAAGATACTAAAATAACATGCCTTTAATATGAGTGGAGACCATAAACCTGTCTTGAACTCCAATGTTGAAACTGAAGCTTTGGAGATTTGACTGAAAGACTGCCTGGTTTCTGATAATGTTGACGGGAGATTGTCGTTGACCGTTACATGTAGACCAGCAAGGTGTTATTGCAGCCCAGGATGATGGAGCTTAGAAAGTAAATGAAAATAAAGCTTAGATAAAAAACAAAACAAAAAAAGTTGCCCCCCCCCTCGGTTCCGACTCCTATGGTAGAAGCAAGTACTTGCAGCAAAAATAGCATACTTTTGTCAGGACCTTTTTAAGTTCTTACATCAAATTTGGATTTTAACCACATTTAAAGAAAGAAAAAATCACGATTAAATTCAATACAAATATATAATTAACACAGAAACTTAACTTTTCCAAAATACTGGATAGAAAACTTTGAAGATGTGAAAAATGACAGAGACACAATGTCAGTGCAAAAGGGTTATATTATAAATGTAATGTAGCATATTGAACTCACTTTTGTTCTGTTTTTAATTAAGCTATGTGTGTACATACTAAAATTTACTTGACAAAAAATTCTTAAGTCTTTTAAAAGTCGTTCTGAGGAGAAGAGAATATTTCAGTGACTCTTAAAGGGGGGGATAACCAAAATTTACGAGTCAGATTATAAATTTTCTTGCCAAGCAAGTACTTTATTTTCAAAATCAGTACTTTATTTATCATCAAAATCTGCCTGCCCCTTTCCATCTTAGAATCAAATGGTCAACCCGGCCCTTATGATACATAGCATATTCACTAGCCAATTGCAAGGAATTTCAGTCTGCTCTGTCCCACCCCTTTTAAAGTTTTATACTTACCGAGACAGCTAAAAGGATTGTAGTTAAATTTTGCTTTGTTGCAATCAGGTTCAAAACACTGAGTGGAATAGACTACATCTGGTAGAAGAACCTTCAGGAACACAAATAACAGCAGATATCTGGCCATGATGAAATGTCGCTAGATCTATAGTAGCTCTGTAAAATGCTCGGTTACTTTGTGATCGAACAATCACCCTTTTATAGTGTTGGTTTGAAATGACGCAAAAAAAGAGAAAAAAATCAAAATCATAAAAGCGTTCTAATTTTTTTTTTCCAAATAAAATTTGACCTAAATCATCCGGAAAAATCAAAGTTATATGCTTTTAAATATTTGCATCAAAATTATCTTATCAGCAATCAAAAGGGTGACTGTACTTTAGGCCCAACCAACCGATTACCAAAACACAGCTCTTCATAAAAAAGGAAAGTAAAGAAACAGTACTATTTCGTCTATTACTGCATGGTATTTTTTTTAACATTACTTAAAAGTTTACATCATATTTATTATTTATTGATTATAGATTACCGGGTATATAACTCTCTTCTGTATTTTTCAATCTGTTTGTCAATGAAAAAAGTAAAACAGTAAAATTATCACATTAGTCAGTACACATGTATGATTGTCACTGTTTGGTAAAAATCTTTGGGGTTTACCCTACAAAGGGACACAATCCAATTTAAATAATGCATACTTTTGCAAAGGTAAGTAACCCGTGTAAAACTCGGCATTCTAACTTCAAATACCTATAATGTGTGCATGTTTGATATGCTCTTTTAATAATGTTCAAAATGTCCTCTTGTGTCCAGGCGCGTAGCTGCCTATACGCAAGTACGCAAGTGCGTACACATCATTTTCCAAAAAAGAAAGAAAGAAAGAGGGATAAAAGAAAAGAAGGAAAAAAAGAAAGAGAATTTTATTCGGGGAAAAGAGGCACTACCCATGTTTCAAATTATTTTGCGTCTTATTGTTTCGATTCAATTATTTTTTCAGCATGTCTGCACATTCAAATTTAGTCCTTTATAAAATTAATTCCAAAAACATCTTCAACATTCTTGAGGGAAAAGAATTGTTGAACCAAAATGTTCAACTGTTAATCCGCGTAATCATGATTATCCAGACAAATATTTGATAAGGAAAGCGATCTCTCTTCCCGAAGTATCAATGGAAGCAGTATAACTTATAGCTAAGTGTTTGCTCGAGAAAAGTGATATAATCGTGATTTCTTTTACGAGAAAATGACTGAAAATTTTCTTAAAATCCAGGAGCTTCCGGGGGCTTCGCCCCCTGGGCCCCCACCAGGCCTTTGCCCTGGACCCACTGGGGGCCTCAGGGCGGCCCCCAGACCCCCGACCGTTTTCTGAGTACACTTCATTTCCATGCTGGCTACGCGCCTGGTGTCCCATCTGCGACAAAAATTCTGGTTGGAATGATTTAGATAATTTTTCATAAAATAATGCATATAACTTCCACATTTCATTCAATCAGAAACTAGGCCTACAATATTTAATTGAGAGCAAATTCTTGACTTTGTAAGATTTCAATGTCCGAAATATTTCAATTTGATGTTGTTTTTTTTAAATACGAGACGAAACAAGATTATTATTTGCGTGCTTATTTGTCTGAAAGATATGGAATCCGGATAGGGCCACGCAGTTCACTATCGCATCATCGCACCATCGAGGTTTGAGTCGATGGTGCGATGACGCGATAATGCGATGACGATGAAGCGATGGTGCGATAACGATGAAGCGATGGTGCGATAGTGCGATGACGATAATGCGATGGCGCGATAGCGCGATGACGATGATGCGATGGCGCGATGAAGCGATAATGCGATGACGCGATGGCACGATAGCGATGCTGCGATGGTGCGATAGCGATGATGCGATGGCGCGATAGTGATGATGCGATGCTATATCGTGTCATCGGTATTGTTTTATCGCGCTATCGACATCGTGTCATCGCACCATCGCTCTATCGACTATATAGATAGGATGGCATTCCCAGCAGTCATTGCACAACATGGCGTTCGTTGATGAGAAGATTCAGGAATACTTCTTCAACGGATATGATAATAAAGAAATCATATTTCTTCTGTGGAATAATTATGGTGTGAAAATAAGGTAGGTATACAAATGTAATTATGATTAAATGTTCTAAGTTATGACTGGATAACTACATGAAAAGGCTAATAATAAAGTAACACACGTTATAGTTGTATCATTCAAATATTGACTAATGAAAATGCATGTTCTACTTGTATTTATATATCTGTTATTAGTGACAATTATAACTTCAATATTAAGAAATATTTATGCCCCCGGATCGAAAGATCGGGGGTATATTGTTTTGTCCTGTTTGTCTGTCTGTTTGTTTGTTTGTCCCCCAACTTTAACCTAGCCCATAACTATTGAGTGGTTGGGGCTATGGCTTTCATAATTCATAGGTGTATTACTTGTGACATGACCTTTCTTTGGGTACCACCAAATTTGACCTCTTGACCTTGACGTTTGACCTACTTTTATTCTATTTGTTATCAACTTTAACCTTCGCCATAACTTTTGAACAGATCGAGATAGAGACTTCATATTTAAAATGCATACTCCACTAAATAAGCACTTTCAACTGACACCAAGGACAATGACCTTTTGACCTTGACTGTGACCTATGTGCTAAAAATAGATTTTTCGAACTTTTGGTGTATTTTTTTAATCATAGGAGATAGAGACTTTATATTTGGTATGCCTACTTCACTAATTAAGTGCTTTCAAACGACACCGAGGTCAATGACCTTGTGACCTTGACTGTAACCATTATGCTAAGAATAGCTTTTTCGAACTTTGTTGCCGCCGGGGGCACAGTGTTTCACTAACACATCTTGTTTCTGAATAAAATAATAATTAATTTTATTGAAATAATTTAGCTGTAGACATTTGAAAAGGCGCATGACCAGACTGAACTTGAGAAGACGGAGATACAATGTAGATATGGCAATAAGGGCTATTCAGGTATAGTATTACCTCTTTCATTTTCGATAGATTGATAAAATATAGGAAATCGTCAGTAACATCTACATTTTGGTGATAGCTCATTTTTTTTAAAACTCTGAGTGTCATATATAAATGTGTTTTAATATGATTCACATATATTCTACTCAAAGGAAGAAAGGATGTTCAGTGGACAGACTCTCGGGTGTCGTTCAATGAAACGAAGACTTCTTCAGAAACATGGCATCTTTATAGGAAGGTATATTATCTGATTAAGATTAATTCAATTCAATTCAATTCACTTTATTGACAATTACCATGTCGGCATACAGTCATGAACATGAATAACATAACATAAATTAACACAATTAATACAAGCATATACAAAGTGAGAAATATGAGGTGAACAAAATTGTGTATTTCTCAATATTAATATTCATTTTTGACTTTCTTTTCTGATGTCAAAGCACTTTTTCAAGAAACAACATATCCTTCTAGCAGTTGAAATATTTGTAGGATTGACAATTTTTCTAATGGGGTTATCACTAGTATATGTGTTTACATTAAATATATCATTATAATTGCATCTATATTGATCATACTTTGGACAATAAAGAACAAAATGTTTTTCGTCTTCAACAAACAATTTACATGAGTAACATAAACGTTTTTCTCTAGGAATAGGGGGTTTACAGTATCTGCCCGTTTCAATATATAGTGGATGGGCACTGATCCTTAATTTTGTTAATAAAGATCTACAACTTTTCTTCAGGGGT